>NW_018744624.1:0-15982 GCF_001683475.1 Chenopodium quinoa | reverse complement strand
ATGACCCTTTCACCGTGGCTTTGGGAAGTCCTGATCAGTGGCCATTTGGCCCACTTTTCTACTTCGTTCTTCCCCGATTGAGCCCTTTGCTTGCCCTTTTTCCTCTATTTTAGCTTAGTTTTGTTATTATTGAGCATATTTGCTACTTGGAGTGGTTTTGAGTCATTTTTGGCTCATTTCCTAAGGTTTTATTCCCTCTCCTTTAACCCATTTCAATTTGCTCCTATTAGAACCTTTCCTATGATTTGTGTTTTCCATCTTACAGGTCCTCCCGTGGCTAAGAAAGCAAGGATTGGATGCAAGGATTAGGCATGCTTTGGAGTCAAAGGGATTGGAGCATTAGAGCCCAAAATATGAAGGAAAGAAGAGTTCAGAGCGGGCGCTCTGTATTCCTTGCTGCAGAAAAAACCAAGTACCCAACCCTCAGAGCGGGCGCTCTAATGTTGAAGCGGGCGCTCTAGCTCCCAGAATAATCAGAGCATTTTCTGCGAGACTTCAGAGCGGGCGCTCTGGCCTTAGAGCGGGCGCTCCGTGTTCCCCTGACCGATTTGAACTCTGCTACACGCGTAGGCCGACGGCTCTAATTATTTTACTCTGCACGTGATGCCTAAAATTTTGGGCCTTGATTTGGGTTAGGTTTTAGAGGAGGGTATAAATACCTCTCTTCCTTGTAATTGGGAGGAGAGAGGTATGTAGAGAGAGAAATATTAGAAAATCAGATTTCAGCTTATTGTTTTTTTCTTCTTTCTTTTGCACTTTAGATTAGTTAGGGTTTAGTTCCTCATTAGATCTAAAACACTACTCTTTGTTACTCTCTTTCATTTTCAATCCAAGATTAAATCTTTTGGTATTATTTCTATCCCTACTCTTTATTTATTGCTTTATTTATCTATTTTAATTAGTTTTAGCTTATTTTTAGTTGTTATTTCAAGTCAATAGAATAGTTTAATATCTTAGTTGCCTCCTTGTTTAAACTTGCAATTTCTGGTTTTGATCCTTTATTTTCTTGCTATTAGTATAATATTATCCTTATTTGCTTAGATTTCATGCTATTTAGAATAGATTACAAGTAGACTTAACATATTCTCTTCAAAGTTAACTTCTTTAGTAAAGTTTAATCATCCTATTTTCTGGTTTTAGCCATGTTTCTCTCATTAAACTTAGTTTTTGCTTTTGTTAATGTTCTTGTGTGCTTTGGTATGACCCTTCCTTCTCTAGGCTAGGTTTCTAGCTAGGGGAGGGGGAAATGATGAACTAATGATGAAATGAATGATATGTGGTGCAAGATTGGGTAGATTGAGAAGTTTTGCAATTGATTCCAACCTAGGTTTTAGTTGTTAGGAATTAGAGATTGATCACCTCTAAGACCCTATTTTGTGTTGCATGCTAGTTGCGCGAGAGTGAGCTTGTATGTGATGATGACTAGGTTAGGGATGACCTCGACCACCGAGGCGGGGTTGGGTAGGCGGTGTTTAGGTGAGCCCGAGAGGGAATCCTAGATGTTGGACCATAGGCCCCAATTGTTTGGTTGACCGATTGAACCATTCTTGTTGCCTCTAATTGTTGAAATCATTGTTAGTTAGGAATTCTCCCCTATCCCCTAGTGTTTGCTATTCCTTGATTTTCGAAGTTTTATACCTCTGCTTGTTGCTTGTTAATTTAGTTCTTAGTTTATTTGTTTCCCTAGTAGCTATAGATAAATCCATCAAAAATTTATTCCTCCCTTTTCAATTGACTTATAAGTGATCTAAGCAAGAGACGTTTGACCTTCCCTGAGGATTCGACCCCTCTTCCACTATGCTACCTTTGGTTAGTTTAGGACGTGGGTTTTCTTTTTATTCTTGACTCGACCTTTAGGAACTAACGACACCTAGGGGGCCGATCAAGTTTTGGCGCCGTTGCCGGGGAATGGCAACATTGTTTATTGCTTAGTTATCTTGTTTTTCAATTGTTTTCTACTTCTATCCTTCTATTTTTCATTTATTTCTCCGTTGTTGTCATTCGCTAATTGTCTGTTTAGCTGTGTTGAATGCTTAGAAGATCACAGGGACCACCTACTCACGACCTCGATCTCGACATTGACCGCACTCTAAGGCGAGTGAGGAGACTATTTGTTGAACAAACGGGTGAGGAGGAGGAGTTCTTTGATTCTTCTAGTGATATTTCTTCAGACATGGGGGATGCCAATGGCGCTCTTTTTGGTGACTTTGGTAATCCGGGTAGTCATGAATTGCAATGTGGGATTCTACTTCCTACAACGGAAACAAATTTCACTATCCACCCGCACTACACTCAAATGGTGCGTGGAGATCAATTTTCTGGAGCAGCTCATGAAGATCCGATAGAGCATTTGGACAAATTTCTCGAGACATGTGCTTTACTCCAAACCAACCAAGTCACTCAAGAATACATCCGGATGCACCTTTTTCGGTATTCGCTCACAGGCAAGGCTTATAGGTGGCTCAAAAACCTAAAGCCCGGCTCGTTGGCCTCATGGAGAGACACGGCCAAAGCTTTCTTGAACAAGTTCATTCCCGAAGACAAATCAACCGAATTGAGGCAGAAAATTTCATCATTTAGGCAAGAAAGGTATGAATCTTTGGGGGAAGCTTGGGACCGGTTTAAAGAGTATGTGAGAGCTTGCCCACACCATGAGTTTGACAAGCAACTTCTCATCAAGTTCTTCTATGATGGTCTTGACGACATACCCAAGCAAAATTTGAATTCCGGATGTGGTGGACATATTAGCAAGGTGCCTCAAGCTCAATTGGAGGACACCATAGAGGAAGTTGTGAGGTACTATTCTACGAGTGGTGGAAGAAGAAGAGGTGAAGAGAGAGCTTCGGGCAAATTCGAGCTTGATCAAGGTTCACTCAAGGCTCTTATGGAACAAGTCATTGACAAGAAGCTGGGAAATAGCCAAGGGTCTTCATCTTCCTCCACCAATCAAGTACACTCTTTCTCTTGTGAGAATTGTGGGGGTACCAACCATGATATATCATATTGTGGTGGTCGAGACCCCGAACATGTAGCGGCAATGGGGTACATGAACAATCAACGTGATAATTGGAGAGCCCCCAATGCCAATTATGGTAATAGATTTCAAGATGCAAGTGGCCCAAGCCACAACACGGGTCAAATGGCTCCCTTTCCAAATCCAAATGCTAGCAATCACCCTAGAGCACCATTCAAGCAAGGACCACCCAACCAATTTCAAAATTTCCAACCCAACCCTTCCATGCAAAATGATCCTAATCAACAAATGCTCATGGAAACTCTCAATAGAATCCAATCAAGCCTATCCGCCATGGATCAAAGAATAACCAATAGTGAGCGAAAAGCGGATCAAAGGCATCAAGAGGTCACCGCACATCAAAAGATGATGGATAATCAAGTGGCTCAACTCGCCGAGAGGGTGACCAATCTAGCCAATGAGAAGCTCCCGGGCCAACCTACTACCAACCCGGCTACCACCCATCATATCAAAGCTATCTCTCTTAGGTCCGGAAAGTCTTATGAGGGGCCTAGGAGTGATCAATCGGAGCACAACAAGGAGGGTGAAGAGCAAGTGGTTGAAGAGGTCAATGGAGATAGCCAAGGTCAAATAATTGACAATAGTGTTGAAGGAAGCATTGAGAAGAAGAAGGGTGAAGGTAGTGAAAAGAGCAAGGAAGTTGGGAAAGACAAGCAACCATCAACATCTTATCAACCATCAAGGTTTGAACCACCACCGCCTTATCCCGAGAGGATTGTTGAGAGGAGATTGAATGACAAGTACAACAAGTTTATGGCTATGCTCAAGTCACTTCACATCAACATTCCATTCCTTGAAGCCATGACTCAAATGCCACCCTATGCAAAATTCCTCAAGGAACTCCTCTCCAACAAAAAGAAGCTAAGTGATGAGTGTATCACTCTTCCTCATCAAGTTAGTGCCCTAGTGCAAAGAACCTTGCCTACCAAGCAATGTGATCCGGGAAGCTTCACTCTTCCGGTCAAGATTGGTGATATGGAGACCACGGGTGCACTAGCCGATCTTGGGGCAAGTGTGAGCCTCATGCCACTATCCATTGCAAAGAAGCTCAAGTTCGAGATGATACCTTCAAGAAAGGTGATTCAATTAGCCGACCGGTCCACAAAATTCCCATGCGGTGAGTTAGAAGACGTTCCTATCAAGATTGGGAATTTGTTTGTGCCTTGCGATTTTGTGGTGATGGATATGGAGGAGGACCCTCATACTCCTCTTATCCTTGGAAGAGAGGCACTCAAGACCATGGGAGCGGTCGTCAATTGCAAAGATAATACCATTACATGTGAGGTGGCCAATGAGAAGTACAAGTTTGAATTCTCAAAGACTTTGAAGCAACCTATGGTAGAGAAGATTTGGCGGGTGGACTTGGTGGACTCCGAACTTGATGAATTGGTGAAGTCTCATGAGGTAATTAAAGACAAGGGTGATGAAGACCTCCCATGTGAGGAGGTGGGTGAAGGAGAATCTTTGTGTGCCTTGGAGGTTGAAAGCCTTGAAGGTGAAACTCATCCCGAGACTCAAGGAGCCGTGGATGAGCTCCCATCGATCCAAAGTGAGTCTAAGGAGGAGAGTTCCACGCCTCCTCCCAAGGTAGAACTAAAACCCCTCCCTCCTTCTCTCAAATATGCTTATTTGGATGATGATTGCTTACATCCTATTATTGTCAATGCTAACCTCGATGACACCTCATTGCAAAAATTAATTGAGATTTTAAAAAAATATAGGAGTGTTATCGGGTATAGCATTGATGATATTAAGGGGATTAGCCCTAGCTTGTGTATGCATCGCATTCATCTTGAGGATGATCATGCCTCTTCCATTGAACCTCAAAGGCGGTTGAATCCGACTTTGAAGGAAGTGGTTAAGAAGGAAATCCTCAAACTACGTGAAGCGGGGATCATTTATGCTATCTCCGATAGCAAATGGGTGAGCCCGGTTCATGTGGTTCCCAAAAAGGGAGGCATGACCATCATACAAGATGACAAGGGGAATGATATCTCCACCCGCACTGTCACGGGGTGGAGAATGTGCATTGACTATAGGAGGCTTAATAAAGCCACTAGAAAAGATCATTTCCCCTTGCCATTTATCGATCAAATGTTGGAAAGGTTGGTGAAGCATTCACACTATTGTTTTCTTGATGGTTATTCGGGTTTCTTTCAAATCCCAATTCACCCGGATGACCAACATAAAACAACCTTCACTTGTCCATTTGGGACATTTGCCTACCGAAGGATGCCCTTCGGATTGTGCAATGCCCCATCGACTTTCCAACGATGTATGACAGCAATCTTTTCTGATATGATCGAAAATGCAATAGAAGTTTTCATGGATGATTTCAGTGTTTGTGGTTCGTCTTTTGACCTATGCTTGCACAATCTCGAAAAGGTTTTAAAGAGGTGTCAAGAGACGAACCTTGTGTTGAATTGGGAAAAGTGCCATTTTATGGTCGAGGAGGGCATTGTCCTCGGGCATAAAGTGTCCATTAATGGTATTGAGGTAGACCCGGCAAAGGTCTCGGCGATAGAAAAGCTACCCCCACCATCATCGGTGACCGGGGTACGTGCCTTCTTGGGGCACGCCGGCTTCTATCGCCGATTTATCAAAGATTTTGCACAAATAGCGAGACCTTTGACGAGTTTACTTCAAAAAGAGGTGGAGTTCAAATTCGATGATGCTTGCACTAAGGCATTTGAAACCTTGAAAAATGCTTTAGTGAATGCGCCTATAGTGCAAGCACCGAATTGGGAACTCCCGTTTGAACTAATGTGTGACGCGAGTGATAATGCAGTTGGAGCAGTCCTTGGGCAAAGGAAAGAAAAGAAATTGAATGTGATCTCTTATGCAAGCCGGACTTTAGATACGGCACAAAAGAATTACACCACCACGGAGAAGGAAATGTTGGCGGTGGTCTTCGCTTTTGACAAGTTTAGACCCTATTTGGTGTGCAACAAGGCCATTGTCTACACCGATCACTCCGCGGTGAAGTATTTAATGAGCAAAAAAGGATGCTAAGCCGCGTCTAATCCGATGGGTCCTTCTCTTACAAGAATTTGACATTGAAATACGGGATAAGAAAGGAAGTGAGAACCTAGTGGCTGACCACCTCTCAAGGTTGCCGTTAGACCACCCTTCTTACCTTGACAAAGAGGATCCCATCGATGATGAGCTTCGAGATGACTCTCTTATGGCGATCGTTACCAACACCATCCCTTGGTTCGCTGATATTGCAAATTATTTAGCAAGCGGGGTGGTACCTCATGACTATGATGCTCGACAAAGGAAGAGGTTCTTCAAGGAAGTTAAGAGGTATTTTTGGGATGATCCAAGCTTGTACAAGAAGTGTAGTGACGGTTTGTTCCGGAAATGTGTGGCAAATCATGAGATGGAAGGTATTATGGAACATTGTCATTCACTACCTTGTGGAGGTCATGGAGGTGTCAACAAGACCGTGGCAAGGATCCTAGGTTGCAAGCTTTGGTGGCCAACTATGCGCAAAGATGTTCACAAGTTCATCCTTCGATGTGACCGATGCCAAAGGATGGGAGGAATCACAAAGAGAAATGAAATGCCGCAACAATCAATCTTAGAAGTTGAGCCATTTGATGTATGGGGAGTGGACTTCATGGGTCCGTTTGTCTCCTCATGTGGGAATTTGTATATCCTTGTGGCTGTGGATTATGTGACTAAATGGGTGGAAGCGATACCATCACCCACAAATGACCACAAGGTAGTGTTGAAGTTGCTCAAGAAGATCATCTTTCCTAGATTTGGGGTGCCACGGTGCCTAATTAGTGATGGCGGATCTCATTTCGCCAAGAAACAACTCGAAGCACTTTTGAAGAAATATGGGGTACATCATAAGGTTGGACTCCCTTACCATCCACAAACCCAAGGGCAAGTGGAGGTGTCCAACAGAGAAATTAAGAGTTTGCTCGAGAGGATGGTCAACAAGTCTAGAAAAGATTGGTCCCTAAGACTGGATGATGTACTATGGGCCTTACGGACCGCTTACAAGACACCGATTGGCACCACGCCATATCGACTTGTCTATGGTAAGGGATGCCACCTTCCGGTGGAATTGGAGTACAAGGCATGGTGGGCTGTAAAGGAACTCAACATGGACCTTCACTTGGCCGGAGAAAAGAGGTTACTCAAGCTCAACGAGTTGGAAGAGTTGAGGTATGATGCTTATGAGAGCTCTAGACTCTACAAAGAACAAACCAAGAGGTGGCACGACAAAAGGATTCGAGATCGTGACTTCGAGGTGGGTAACAAGGTTCTTCTCTTCAACTCACGTCTCCGACTCTTTCCCGGGAAGCTCAAGTCCAAATGGGTGGGGCCGTTTACAATCACCAAAGTAACCCCCTATGGCTCGTTCGAATTGGAAAATCATGAAGATGGGAGCCGGTTCATGGTGAATGGGCAACGGATCAAAAGATACTATGATGAAGGAGATATTGGAAAGATCGGTTGCCTAATGCTTGGGACGGTCCACACCGTTCCTCCCCCTTAGCTTTATTGCTCGTGACGTAACGTCAAGCTAGGGACGTTAAACTAGCATGCTTTGTAGTATATTGTGAATATTTGTCTTTGAACTATCTCTTTAGTTACTTTTTGTTTTAAGTACTTTGCAAAAATCCGGAGGATTTTTCCCCAAAGAGGGGATGGTTTATGTTGGTTATCGTTAGCCAAAATGCTATAAACCGAAGGGCACGACCTCTTGGCTCAACCAATCAATGGTTGAGTCGGGTACTTAGGTCGCATCCTATAGAAGTACTAACGATTTTGGTTTGAGTGATATTTGAGTGTTTGCAGGTTTGGGAAATAATGCTTTTAAAGCCAAAAATCCGACAGTCTAGAGCGGGCGCTCTAAACAGAGGGCGGGCGCTCTGCATCATTGGGAATTATTCAGAATACTTGAGGCCAAAATCCGAGAATTTAGAGCGGGCGCTCTGGGTGTAGAGCGGGCGCTCTGATTTTAAGGGGGCTAAGGAAGGAAAATTTCGAGAATTTAGAGCGGGCGCTCTGGGTGTAGAGCGGGCGCTTTGAAGGTCCCTCAGAAATTCTACATTTTTGGTGCTAAAATCCGAGAAGCTAGAGCGGGCGCTCTGGTCAGAGAGCGGGAGCTCTGAGTTTTGGGTGAAAAATTGACTAAGTGTGGGAAAATTGCGCAGCTTTAGAGCGGGCGCCCTGGTCTTAGAGCGGGCGCTTTGATTTTCAACCCAGAAACCTGATTTTTCAGCGAAATGTTAGAGCGGCCGCTCTACCCTTAGAGCGCCCGCTCCGACCCTCATTTCAGACTTTGCGTTTTATCCCCTTTTAATTTTGAGCACCCAAATTCTCACCTCAAACTCCCTATCCCTATCCCTTCTCTCACCTCAAACTCCCTCAACTTCTTCCTCCATAACCAAACCTTCATCTCCTCCAAATCTCCACCTTCCAACTACGAATTCCTCTAAAATTCACAAATTATTCATCCCCTATCTCCAAAAATCATACATCTCCATCAAGAATTCAGCACCTAGTCCGGATTTCATCAAGAATTGAAGCGGGTTCTACCGGGTTCGCGTCGGGCCAAGTCGGGTTCTTCTTCAATTTCAACTCTAGGCTAATTTGTCTCCAATTGTTGGTATAATCCTACTCTTACTAAGTTAATTTTCCCTATTTCTTTGGATATTTGCTTATTAAGGTTGGCTTAATTGGAGAATTGATGGTGAATGAATGGGTTTTGTGTTTTATGTGGTGAAAATTTGTTGTGAATTGTAGTGTGTTGTTTGTTGTGGTGCTTTGGCAAGGGAAAATTATTGTGGATTTTTGCTAGGTTTTGGTTTGTAGAAAGTTTTGGTTTTAGAATTGGTGGTTGTGCAAAGTTTTGGAGAGTTTTGTTTTTGTGGTCATTGTGTAGAATTGTTGGAAATTGTTGGGTTGTTGTGGTGTGTTGCTTTGGAAAATTTCTATATTGTTGTTGTAAGAAATGGCTGGTGGTTCAAAGAGGCAAAGAGCCGAACCAAGGAGTGGTAATGTAGGAGAAAGTAGTGGTGCCGGTAGTAGTGGTGGGCATGCTCAACCCACTCAATTCAACATTACCCTGCCACATGCGGCCCAAAGGAACAAATTGGCCGCATTGGATAGGAGGGCAATTAATCCAACTCTCTTCTATTCCCAACACGACTGTTATATGATTGGAATAGACGAGAAGGTTAGGGAGCTTGCAGTGAATCTGGGGTTTGATGCGTTCTTGGATTGTAGATTGCCAAATGATTACATCACCGCAGATACTTCCTACTACTACCCCACCCAACCGCCTCTAACTTACCGCCCCCTAACATTGGAGTTTCTTGCTAGCTTCGAGTTAAATCAAGAGGAGGGTATGGAAGGCATTGATGCATTCAAAGTAAAATTCCGGTTGTTCAACAAAGGCCGCCACATTACCCTCCGTGCTTTCAATGAACTATTTGGTTGGGACCCAAATGCTCGAATCTTGGATACCTCCGGACTTGACGGTCAAGGTTATATAGAGGGGTACAATCCGCAAGAATTTTGGGCCCGAATCACGAGTGGGGCTAGAGAATTCCAATCAAACTCCTCCAAGGCCTCAGAGATCCACCATGCCGCCTTACGGTACTTTCACCGGATGCTTGCATATATTTTCTTCTCCAGAAAAGATCTAGGTAAAATGAGCGATCAAGAGTTATATCTTCTTTGGAGAGCTACCGAGGGTGCGCTTCTTTACCCACCTACCACCCCGGAGCACAAGATCAATCTAGGGTATCTGTTTGCCAAGAGATGTAAGGCAATAAGGGACTCCCCCCTCTTGACTGGTCCTATCTTTATGGGAGGGATGGTCACGTATATCGCCTTCAAGTACAGATACAAGACCCAGCTGCAGCAGATGGAGAGCTTGAACATGGCAGCCGAATTGAACATAGAGAAGATGAAAAGAATGCAATTCATTTCGGATTCCACGGGAGTCACGGGTAAGGCCTTCATTTGGCGGATCCGAGACGTCCCTTGGTGCTACATGCCATGTCCGTTCATGATGAATCCGCCCCCGGGAACTGAGTTACCATGGCAAGTCCCTATGGAGCAAATTCACGAGAATGACCTCTCCCAGCCCGAGATTGATCATAGAAATGAAATCAGGCAAGCGAGGCGGCAACAACAACAATTCCAGCAACATCAAGAGCAACAGCAGCAACAGTTTCAGCAGCAGCAACAAGAGCAATTTCAACAATTTATTTCTCAGGCACAGCAGCATCTTCAGCAGCCCCCCCAGTTCTCGGGGGAGGTGAGCCCTCTTCCTCTTCTGCATTTAATATTGAGCAAGCTTTCGCTAGCCTCACTCTGGAGGTTAGGAACCTTGCTCAAGCCCGGCCTAGGGAAAGAGAGGAGGCCCCTGCTCAGTCTCCTGGTCCCACTTTTGATATTTATCAAAACCATATTTATGATTACCATGTGGACCAGGGACATTTTAGCCCATGTGTCAACTACCCCTACTACCCTCCGCAGCACGGGCCTGTCCCGAATTGGGAGCCCCCTCAGGTAGATGACAATGGGAACCCCATTCCTCGTACCGGCGGCCAATACCCCTATTGGCAAGGCCCCGGTACCCTGCATGACCCTCCCCACTCCTTCCCCCCCTACAACTACCAGCGCCCAGGTGGGTGTGATTACCTCGGTGATCCCGCCTATCCTTATCAGGGCGACGGCTTTCCCCCCGGTTATTACGGTGGGTGGGAGCCATATGGGCCGCCATGCGATGTTGATTATGATTGGGCGCCCCCTGTAGTTGTAGACGGAGAAGAAGAGGAAGACTCTGAGGAATAGATGATCATTTCTTTTGACCCCCCCCCCCCACCCTTGACTATTACATGTTTTATCGCACCGAGACGGTGCCTGGTTTTAGTTGGGGGGGTGCCTTAGCATTTTCATATCTAGGGGCAAATGAAAAGATCATTTTGGGGATGAGCAGCCTTTCCTATGCTTGCTTGTGCTTAATAATCTGTTGGCTTGTATCTGTTGGTTTGTATTATACATGATCACTTTTCCTTTTTCTTCTTTATTTTGTTTTCTAATCTTTTTGCTTTGGAGTTCTGGTATTTCTCACTTTTTGGCAGGTTGTATACTACTTTTGGAAGGAGCCAAGGTTGGTTGACTTGGAACCCATCATTCTTTTTATGTTTTGGATTGGCATGGCTCCGGTGAGATCTTTCCAAACTCTCTTCTATTTATTTTATCTTGCTTAGTTCCTAGGAGCGGAGTTAGGATTAAGTTGATTGATTCATGGATGTTTGCATACTTGGAATTGTGTACTGAGAATTGTGTGAATTGATGCTTTCATTCTTGAGTTCCTCTTCTATCCTTCTATCCCTTCCTTTCTATTTTTGTTGAAGAGTAGCAACGGGGCGAGGTTCACACCTCGTGAGAGGCGCCCGGCTTTATGCCTAGGAGGACGTGCATTCAATTCACGTACCTTCTACCGCCCCCACTTATGGAATTTATTCCAAACGAAGTCCTACTTCTCTTGTTGCTCTTCAATGTTTTCTTTTTCTTTTTCTTTCTCTTAGTGTTATCCAAGGCAAGTGTTAAAACTTTGTTTTGTGTTTGGATGAATTAGTAGCTACAATGTATGAACATATATGAGTTGGTTCCTTGGTTTGATAGGTTTACAAGGTCTTTAATGTTTTGGTTGAAAATCACATAGCTTCATTGCTCAAATGACTCCTATTGGACATATCTTGGGCTATTTAGGCCTTGATCCCTTTTGTCCTCGGTTTGTGGTTGTGGGCGTAGCTCATCTTGTGAATGAAAGCTAGGTGGCTAGAAATTTGGAGACTTAGTGTTTTGCTACTTGATCTAAAACTCGCTCCATTTGACTCTTGAGACCGCGACCGAATCGACTTATAGGATGATAAAGGCATTCATTTCGGGATAAGGGCATAATTTTTCGTTCTTTTTAGATCCTTTTTTTTATTTCCTAGGACACCTTTACTTTCAAATTTCAGGTTTTTGGGTTTACATTCACCTTTTGCGTACCCCCTTGAGCCTTCCACTTTTTGTCTACCCGCATTACAAGCCTTATGAACCTAATTTTATTTTCACCTTTACAGAAATGAGTGAAACTCGAGCTTGGCTTTGTATCTAAGTTAAAAGTTTGGCATAGTGGATGTCTATAATGTAAATTGCAAGGGACGTGTTTGTTTCCCCAATTAAATCTTTTAGTATAAAAAAAAAAAAAAAAAAAAAAAAAAAAAAGTTGGAATAAGAATGCATAAGTAAGGCATCGATCTTGTATATAGTTTAGAGTTAGTTGGGGGGTATAATACCCACCAACTAAGGTTAGTTGGCCTTGGTTTTGCTCGATTCATTAATGTTTCACTCTTAGGAGCTTACACCACCAGCCAGAATTAACCCTTACCCCAAGCCATTTCATTGCACCTTAAAAGCCCTTTGGACCTTGAGTGATTGAGTCAATGTCGGTGGAGAGAGTCATGGGTCGAGCTTTTAGATTGGATTTGCATTTACTAAGTTAGGGCAATCCTACCTTGCCCACCTCCTTGTTGTTCTCCTAATTCTCTTGTGGAATTCGAGACGACTAGCCGCCTAGTGTACATGATCGAGATGAGGAAGGTTGCCTTGGTGAGGGACAATTGGAGGATAGGATCTTTATAGTCCAAGCTTTTGAGCATGAGCTATGTGGCCTTCAACCAGGAGCATTAGCTAGCTTGTCCACCTATCTTGTCAAGAAGCTTGCGCATCCTTGTGATTGCATTGTAGTGAAAGTTCAACCATTCATGTTTGTGTTTCTTTCCCTTTTTATTTTTCTATTTTTCTATTTTTCTATTTGTCTCTAAAAACCTTGCCTTGATTTAGTGCGAAGTTGTGGGTTAATCTCTCTCGAAAACCCTCACGAGAGCATACTCGTCCTCCTAAGTGACTTGGGGGTTTAAATGGCTTGTCGTTTACGCTAAAAACGACCGTGATTCCTACGAAAGTGAGTTAGTGTATAGACTTATGCTTTTGGTTATTTTTGTTTGCTTATTTTACTTCGCTCGAGGACGAGCAAAGGACTTAGTTGGGGGGAATTTGACCAGTGGCCATTTGGCCCACTTTTCTACTTCGTTTCTTCCCTGATTGAGCCCTTTGTTTGCCCTTTTTCCTCTATTTTAGCTTAGTTTTGTTATTATTGAGCATATTTGTTACTTGGAGTGGTTTTGAGTCATTTTTGGCTCATTTCCTAAGGTTTTATTCCCTCTCCTTTAACCCATTTCAATTTGCTCCTATTAGAACCTTTCCTATGATTTGTGTTTTCCATCTTACAGTTCCTCCCGTGGCTAAGAAAGCAAGGATTGGATGCAAGGATTAGGCATGCTTTGGAGTCAAAGGGATTGGAGCATTAGAGCCCAAAATATGAAGGAAAGAAGAGTTCAGAGCGGGCGCTCTAGATATGGAGCGGGCGCTCTGTATTCCTTGCTGCAGAAAAACCAAGTACCCAACCCTCAGAGCGGGCGCTCTAATGTTGAAGCGGGCGCTCTAGCTCCAAGAATAATCAGAGCATTTTCTGCGAGACTTCAGAGCGGGCGCTCTGGCCTTAGAGCGGGCGCTCCGTGTTCCCCTGACCGATTTGAACTCTGCTACACGCGTAGGCCGACGGCTCTAATTATTTTACTCTGCACGTGATGCCTAAAATTTTGGGCCTTGATTTGGGTTAGGTTTTAGAGGAGGGTATAAATACCTCTCTTCCTTGTAATTGGGAGGAGAGAGGTATGTAGAGAGAGAAATATTAGAAAATCAGATTTCAGCTTATTGTTTTTTCTTCTTTCTTTTGCACTTTAGATTAGTTAGGGTTTAGTTCCTCATTAGATCTAAAACACTACTCTTTGTTACTCTCTTTCATTTTCAATCCAAGATTAAATCTTTTGGTATTATTTCTATCCCTACTCTTTATTTATTGCTTTATTTATCTATTTTAATTAGTTTTAGCTTATTTTTAGTTGTTATTTCAAGTCAATAGAATAGTTTAATATCTTAGTTGCCTCCTTGTTTAAACTTGCAATTTCTGGTTTTGATCCTTTATTTTCTTGCTATTAGTATAATATTATCCTTATTTGCTTAGATTTCATGCTATTTAGAATAGATTACAAGTAGACTTAACATATTCTCTTCAAAGTTAACTTCTTTAGTAAAGTTTAATCATCCTATTTTCTGGTTTTAGCCATGTTTCTCTCATTAAACTTAGTTTTTGCTTTTGTTAATGTTCTTGTGTGCTTTGGTATGACCCTTCCTTCTCTAGGCTAGGTTTCTAGCTAGGGGAGGGGGAAATGATGAACTAATGATGAAATGAATGATATGTGGTGCAAGATTGGGTAGATTGAGAAGTTTTGCAATTGATTCCAACCTAGGTTTTAGTTGTTAGGATTTAGATATTGATCACCTCTAAGACCCTATTTTGTGTTGCATGCTAGTTGCGCGAGAGTGAGCTTGTATGTGATGATGACTAGGTTAGGGATGACCTCGACCACCGAGGCGGGGTTGGGTAGGCGGTGTTTAGGTGAGCCCGAGAGGGAATCCTAGATGTTGGACCATAGGCCCCAATTGTTTGGTTGACCAATTGAACCATTCTTGTTGCCTCTAATTGTTGAAATCATTGTTAGTTAGGAATTCTCCCCTATCCCCTAGTGTTTGCTATTCCTTGATTTTCGAAGTTTTATACCTCTGCTTGTTGCTTGTTAATTTAGTTCTTAGTTTATTTGTTTCCCTAGTAGCTATAGATAAATCCATCAAAAATTTATTCCTCCCTTTTCAATTGACTTATAAGTGATCTAAGCAAGAGACGTTTGACCTTCCCTGAGGATTCGACCCCTCTTCCACTATGCTACCTTTGGTTAGTTTAGGACGTGGGTTTTCTTTTTATTCTTGACTCGACCTTTAGGAACTAACGACACCTAGGGGGCCGATCAAGTCCATACCATCCAGGACGAGTAGTAGGTCCGGGAGGGTCATTGCTTGGATGGAAAAAGGTTATGGGTCCCGAATACACAAAAATCGGGTATATCTCGAGCCAGTGTTAACTCACCGGGGAGTTGGATGACAAGGTGACATCAATTAAGGAACAAGTACGCAACGAGTTAGTTGGTAAATTGAATGCTTGGGCAAAGCTGATGAACTTACCGACTTTGCCGTTCCTCACGAGTACCCCTGTTGACTCATGTTCTGAATCAAAAGAACAAGGAGAAGGTGATAGACATGGAGGAGATGAGATACGTGGTGAAGATGTGCCACCTGAGGTAAAATCAATTGGGTTACTAAAAGTTGTAAAATACTGAGTTAATTGAGATTTGAGGTGCAATGATTGATGTACTGTTGCAGGTTCCTACTCCTACACATGTGGACTCGAGGGAGCTTGAAAATCCAACACCACATGAATTTCCAGAGTTACAGGTGATTTGTAACCCTCTACCTTAATGAATTTTGTTATATTATCTATGTTGTTATAAAAGTCCTATTTAACTATCTTCTTTTATTGAAAATACTTGTGTAGGAAGACACCCGGTGTGCACTTCTAGCCCCAGGGCATGCAAATAGTACGGCATTGAGTTAGGTGGCGTATGGTAGTGCCCAATCGATGACGGGTGCTACGGCGAGGCCACATCATTACTCGGTTGGGATTGATTCAGTGGTTGCGGGGTTCGAAGACATCCCACTACCCGTACCGATAGAGGAGGTTGAGATAACAAAGCTTTGGCAAGCTGTAGGTAGCTTCGTTGATTGGCCACGTGCATGGGTCAAGTTGATTAATAAGGAGGTAAATTATTTATTTCTCAATTTTTGTAAGTGTTAAATCGTTAGGCACTCTAAAAATAAAACCGCCAAAATAGCACGACTCCCCAGCCCCTCGTCTCTGGCATTGGAATTATGTAATTATGAGATGTTTTGTTATGCAAGGAG
>NW_018744623.1:0-27197 GCF_001683475.1 Chenopodium quinoa | reverse complement strand
TATAACCAACATTTGTCTAGCCTAATACATTCAAGATTCACCACATGCTATCACCAATCCCTTAGTAAAGGGAATTACTCACTAATCATGAACAACTAACACAAAACCCAACAAGAAGAACAAAGAGAAGCAATTAAACTAAACAACTACTCTAATCAAGCAAGAAATTAAGAAAGAACAATAAATGAGATAGAGTTTAGAATGCTCATTGAAGTATTGAAAAGGAATCCAAAACAATGTCACTTTGCATCTTCATCTTCTTCAATCCACCATTGAAGCTCTTCACTTTCTCTCTCTAAAATACCCTAAATTACTCTTAATCTACATTACAAAGTATAAAAACAAAGATTAAAACAAAATCTAAGCCTAATTTATGTGAAGATTGATGGAGAGATGTTAGGGTTTAACCCCTCAAAGAGGAGAGAGAAAACCCCCAAAAAACCCACCACCAAAACTTATAAAAAGAGAGAGGAAGAAGCGTTTAAAAGACCCGTAGCTGCTCGTGCGCGCCCGCGATATTTGCCTGCGCGCCCGCGCACTGGGATTGGCCTGACAGCGACATTCATTTTTAAACGGCCATAACTTCTGTTCTAGGAGTCTTCTATGGGCGTGCAACCTACCGTTGGAAAGCTCTTTAAGTCTAGTTTCCAATGCAACTTGAATCACCTCAATCCAATTGGTAGATAAAAAGTTATGGCTAAAAGAGTGAACAAAGGTTAGTTTCGGAGTTCAGGCCCTTGAGCGCCCGCGCCTATCTTAGGAGCGCCCGCGCCTATCTTAGGAGCGCCCGCGCCTATCTTAGGCGCGCCCCGCCTAAGCCGCGCCCAAATCGCGCCTACATTCTGCCTCCTTCAATATTTTCAACCCCAATGTTAGGCACGCCCGCGCTTGGCTTGGCGCGCCCGCGCCATTCTGAAAGCGCGACCCGCGTTGTCCGCATGGCCTTGCTTGCTTGCTCCTTAACTTCCTTTGTAGCTCTTCAAATGAACCCCAATTCTCCAAGCTCTTCATTCTCTCAAAATCAACTCCAAAGCCTACAAAACACGAGGAAAAGCACAAAAACATAATAAAGGGAGAAACGGAGCAAAAGGGGTACAAACAAGGGACAAACGTAGAAAAATACGCGATTAGAGGATCTAAAAAGTGGCATAAATGCCACTTATCAAATTCCCCCACACTTGCCTCTTGCTTGTCCTCAAGCAAGAACAAAAGCAGAAACAAAAAGAAAGAAAAAGGATCTAATAACACTAAAAGGAGAGGGGTGAAAAGAATATACACTAACTCACTTTCGTAGGAATCACGGTTGTTTTTAGCGTAAATGATAAGCCTTATTATCATGGGTTGAGAGAAGCATTTTAGGGTGTGTTTTGATGCTTTATATGTACTTTTGTTAGCTTTTGTGAGTTTTGGGCTGTGATCTCACTTATGTGCAAAAGGCGGGATTTATGAGTATAAGTGAGTGAGTGAGCTCGGGAACCAATGAAGAGTTATGTAAGAAGGATGGACCTTGGCTCGTGATTTGAGAGTTGTGATGGAGCATGGAAGAGCAAGGAAGAAAGCTTGAGGAAAAGGTGAAGCAAAGCAAGAAGAAGAAGCAAGGAAAGAAGGCGAAAACAGCAGGAACCGCTGCCAGGGCCGCTGGCAGCTGGCCAGAGCCGCTGGCAGCGGGTATACCAGAGTGAGGGGCTGCCAGAGCAGCTGCCAGCGGGTCCAGAGCAGCTGGCAGCGGCTCTGGCAGAAATTCGGGCTGTTTTGGTTAATTTTCAGCAATTTGGCTTTGTTTTGGCTCGTGTTTTGGATATTATTTTATTATTATATTGTGTTATGTTATTAAAATATAGAAACATATAAATAGCTTAGTTTTAATTAAGTTTTAAGAGAGAAAAAAGAGAATTAAGTTTTGAGAAAAAAAGCTTTCTAGGGTTTTTTGGAATTTTCAGAATTCTTTGTTTTGGAATTAGAATCCATGGAAGCTTAATCTTCCGGATTCTTGGTTAAAGATTGAAGCTTTTAGCTACGAATTGTGAGATCTTTCTTCTCTTAATATCTATTGAATATATATTGTTCCTTGAATTAAATTTCATGATTTGCTTTAATCAATTGCTAGGTTAGAATTATTGGATTCGCTTGCATCTAATTAATCTTTCCAAAGTAGCAACTTTAGGTTATTGATGCATGCTTTTGGTTGATAACTTGAAGAGGGAATAATATTATTGAAGAAATTAGACCGCTTGTGTTAATTTATTCAATCCTTGTTGATTTCTCCGTTTATTTTCTTCTTGTGGATAATTTAGAGCGCTTGTATTGAATTGTGCATTGGAAAGGGTTAGAAAGGAGCGCTTTGCTATTTCTAACTATTTATGAGAATTTAGAATCTAGGAATTCTATAACAAGGTGTTCAATAGAGCTTGATTGAGGAGACTTCTATGATCAATTTGTATGTTCATTAGTGGATTTCGCATAACCAAGACCGTTCTTCTCATTGATTACCTATTCATTACGTTCGTTGTTCTTACTTAGTTCATTTATCATCATTGCTCGTGAAAACCCCCCTCGTTACTTAGGTTACTACCGTCCTAGAGTATTTCCACTTAGGTTTCCAGTTATTAGTCCCTTTTTCCCTGTGGATTCGAACTCGACTTCCCTAACTACGTTTATTTGCAGTTAGCTTAGTTGTGATATTTTTGGTTGCATACGACTGAGGCACACCAAATTTTGGCGCCGTTGCCGGGGAACTAGGCGTTACCGTTTAATTGTTTATCTTAGTAGAATTTATTTTAGGATTGTTCTTAGCTATTTTTCTTTGTTTGTTCGCTAGGGTATGATAAGTACCCGTTCTGCTAACAAAGAAGTTTTTGCAGTTTGATCCAGAAATTGAAAGAAATATTTCCAGGTTGTGAAGAGAGGCAAGAACAAACCCCAGTGAATCAACATACATCTTCAACATTCAAGAAGAGGAAGTGATGGCAGAAAATCGAACACTGAGAGAGCTAACAGCTCCTAACTTGAACCAACAGCCGTTGTGCATCGCATATCAGCAGTTGGAGGAAGGTGCTAATGTTGAGATCAAATCTGGTCTAATTCATCTATTGCCGGCATTCCATGGCATGAAGGGTGAAGATCCAAATAACATCTGGCAGAATTTCATGTGGTATGTACTAGCATGAAACCGATTGGGATGACTGATGAGCAAATTCAGTTGAGAGCATTTCCTTTTTCTCTCAAAGATGCAGCGAAGGATTGGTTTTACTATCTTCCCCCAGGGAGCATAACAAATTTGGGCAGGTTTGAAGAAGTGTTTCTTAGAGAAGTATTACCCAGCCACTATTTCTGCAAGCCTTAAAAGCTAAGCAATGTGGATCAGAAGGAAGATGAGTCCTTGTATGAGTATTGGGAGAGATTCAAGAGATTGTGTGCTAGTTGTCCGTACCATGGGTATTCTGATCAAGACCTCATCCTATACTTCTATGGAGGTCTAACAGATGATGATTTGAGGATGGTGAATGCAGCAAGTGGTGGAGGGCTAGTGAATAAGACTCCAGGAGATGCAACTAGGCTGATTGCAGAGCTAGCAGAGAATTCTAGGCAGTTCAGTCAGAGAACTCCCACGCGCCGGGTGAATGCAGCAAATTCAAATACAACTGAGTTAGAGAGTCAAGTAGCTGATTTTGACTTCTATGATGCGTGAGTTCATGGTGAACTCAAGGAATCCACAGCAACTGAATGCTTGTGGTTTATGCACCTCCATGGGACATCCCACTGATGCATGTCCTCAATTACAAGAGGAGCAGAATGAGCAGGCCAATGTAAATGGGTTTTCCAAGGGCAAGGTCCTCAGAGAAGATATGATCCATATTCAAATACATACAATCCAGGATGGAGGGATCATCCAAATTTGAGATATGGGAATTCCCAGGGGAAACCAACAACAACAGCAAAATGCTCAAGGCCAGCAGAAATATCAGCAATATAGGGCACCATTAGCCAAACCTCAAGGCCAAAGCTCAAATTCGAGTAATAATGTCAACTGAAGAAATGATTTAGATCACTAACTTCTAATGTTTCTACTATGCAGCAAAACATGGTGCAATTCCAGCAAGAAACCAAATCCAGTATTCAGAATTTGGAAAGTCAAGTGAGCCAAATTTCAAGTGCAGTGAGCCGACTTGAAGCTAAGGACTCTGGAAAGCTTCCATCTCAAACGGAGCTGAATCCTAAGCAACAGGTCAATGCAATAACATTGAGAAATGGCAAAGAGTTACAAGAAACTGCAGTTGCAACTAAGAGGGCTAAAGACTTGATTGGAACTGAAGAGCAAAGAAGTAGAACATGAAGCTGTGGCGAATCCACCAACTTTTCCCTCTTATGAACCCACGCCACCTTTCCCTGAAGCCTTGCAAGATACTCGAAGGTATGAGAAAGACAAGGATATTTATGAGACTTTTAGCAAATGTGAGGTAAATATTCCCCTCTTGAATGTGATTAAAAGTATTCCTCGTTTTGCTAAGTTTATGAAAGAACTGTGTACTATCAAGAGAAAGCATAGGTTGGGAGGAAAAGAGAAGGTAAAGGTGAGTGCTCATGTTTCTTGCGGTTTTCCAAAAGAAAATCCCAGAAAAAATGTGGTGATCCTGTTATGTTTATTGTTCCTGTTACAATAGGAGACACCACATTGCAACCGAGCTATGTTTGGACCTAGGTGCATCAATCAATGTCATTCCCTACTCCCTGTTTAAATCTTTAAAACTTGGACCTTTTACATGGAACTGGGGTAGTGATTCAGTTAGCGGATAGGTCTAATGTGTATCCTAAGGGGGTGGTGGAAGATGTGTTGGTTAAGGTTGATGGTTTGATTTTTCCTGCTGACTTTTATGTGCTTGACATGGAACATGACAAACAAGCAGTCCCCATCTTGTTAGGAAGACCTTTCTTGAAGACTGCTAAAACAAAAATCGATGTGTCTACCGGTTCCTTGACTATGGAGGTTGATGGGAAAGCAATTGGGTATAACATTTATGATTCCATAAAGTATCCTGTCAACACTCATTCTTTATGTTCTCTTAATGTTGTCGATCCAATGGTGCATGATGTTCCTAACAATGATCGTGGGGATGAGTTCCTCACACCTATAACTAATGTTGTATCTGGTGATTGCTTGGATTTCTCTATGCCTACTAATGTGCAGGTGAAGGTGGGGGAATTGAATGAACATTCCAAGCTTCCACCTATACCACCAGGTTCAACAATCGGCCCGTCTGCAATTCCGGGCAAGAAATTGTCCATTTATACCACAAAGCAAAGAATAGGTTGTGGCATGACAAGATAATTTCTAGGAAGAAGGTTAAAGTCGGTGAAAAAGTACTCCTATATCAATCCCGACTTAGATTATTTCCGGAAAACTTCGGTCCCGTGGGAGGGCCCTTTTCAAGTGGTGAACGTATATCCGCATGGAGCAGTTGAAATTCAAAGCCTCGAGACTGATAAGGTTTTCAAAGTCAATGGACAAAGGCTCAAACCCTACTTCGAGGGTTTCAAAACCGAGAAACGTGGAGAGCATCGATCTCTACGAGCCATCAATTGATTAACGAAGTTTCATGAGTTGTGTCGAGCCAACGACGTAAAACAAAGGCGCTAATCGGGAGGCAACCCGAAAACTCTTCCCCGTTTTCATTTATTTTAGTTTTTATTGTTTTTTGTTTTGATATACCAAGTGCTTTTGGTGGATTTATGTAGGAGGATGCTTTGGGGAGTACGTATTGTGAGCAAAAACAGAGCAAAACAGGTAAAAACAGGCTTTGGGAGGCAGCCCCTGCAGGAGCCGCTGGTGGCGGGCTGGCAGCTGCTCTGTAGCCGCTACCAGCGGCTCTCCAAGCAGCCAAAAAAATCCCAAAGTTCTGCCCCAGCCGCTGGCAGCGGGTCTGGTGCCGCTGCCAGCGGGTGTCCTTCAGCTAAAAAAAAAAAAAAAAAAAAAAAAAAAAAAAAAAAAATTTTTGCAGCAGCCGCTGCCAGCGCGTCTTCCAGCAACATTCACCCTAAATTCCTTCTTAAGACGCTGGCAGCGGGCCCCAAGCCGCTACCAGCGGCATTCCCTGCATACCTGAATTTTTGCCCTTTTAAACCCATTTTTCTTCAATCCTACAATCCAATTCATTCTAGTCTTTATCCAAAACCCCAATTAATCACTTCCCTCTATCCCTTAGCAAGTATTCTTTATCCAAAACAACCCATTTGCCCCATTTTCAATCTAAAATTCAGAAATTTAAAAACCCCTCGTCTAACCTCTTTTCCCTCAATTTCAAGTCCAATTAAACCTTAACATTGTTTCAATTTCTAAATTCTAAACTTGAAATTTGAGGAATTGTGTGAACCTTGGTGTTTGGAGGTTTGGTGGGTTGCTCATTGTATTTTGAAAGAGGAGGTGAGATTTGTGCAATTCGTTCTTGTGCAATGGGAAGACATAACAAGTGAAGGCAACCTCTTCACCTACGAGGGTTGCAAGGGGGTAGACAACAAGGGGATACTTCAAGGGAGGGTGTATCACCCTCTTTTCCCCAAGCAAATGACTTCATGGGCATTCGTCTAACTACGAAAGAAAAGACTACATGGGTTCAACTTCAACAGCCCAAAAGAATGGTGCAATGCACAAAAGTCGTCGATTTGGAGGCATTGCAAGTGGTTGGTTTGGAGGAAGTGATGGAGCACGAGCGCACCTACTTATGTGAGAAATGCGTTTGGTTGGAATAATCTTCCCATGGGCAACACTTGGGGTCCCATAGTTCATTTTTTCTTCTCGAGAGTTTTGAAATCCTTGATAATGCCGAATCTTCCAACTTCGGGAATCCTTCCCATTAAGGTGGTACTTATTTCTTCCCTTTCCCTTACTTTTGTTTTTATTGTTGTTGTTCTTGCATTGAGGACAATGTCTCATTCAAGTAGGGGGGGAAGCAATTCTTGCATATTTTTGAAATTTGTATAGTTATCCCTAATTTAATGGTTTTGTATAGCTATTTCAATTGTGGTTCAATGAAAAAAAAAAATGCAAAAAGAAAAACAGAAAAAAGTAAAAAAAAAAAAGAAAGAAAGAAAAAAAGAAAAAGAAACCCGCTAAGTCGAAAACCTGAAAAGGCGGCTTAGGCAAAAATGGGGGCCCGGTTAGGTTGAAAACCCGAAAGGGCGACCTAAGCAAAAAAGTGGCTAATGAGTGGGTGAGAAAGTGAGATTTGGAAAAAGATGAGAGGCTAGGATGAAAACCCGAAAGGGCTCCTAGGAAAAATGAGAGAAAAAAGAGAGAAATGTTCATGAATTTGATTTTTCAAGGAAATTTTCGCATCTATTTGCCGGAGTCGGTGTCATAAGGGGAGGAGATATAAGGAGGTGTCGGGGTAGGTTTCATCTTGGTGATTTTGGGAGATAGTTGAGATTTTGGGGGAATTTGTTGATCATCTTAGGAATTTGAGAGCATGAGTTGTTTGTTTTCACTCTTGAATGTGGAAGTGTTTTTATGAGATTTTTGGTTAAGTTGAGTTTTTGTTTGCCCAATTTTATCAAAAATTTCATTTCTTTAGGCGGTTGAGAATATTCATACTCATGGCTATGCGTTTATCGTTCCAAGTTGATTTTTGGGGATGAATTGATAAATAAGAAAAAAGGGAGATTTAAAGTGTGAAGTATGGGGGAGTGTGATTGTGATTGGTTGATAAGTACTAGGATGTTTTGTTGAGTTTGAGTGCGTAGAGCTAGTTTGATTCCACCATCTTCTGTTTTGAACCTTAGTGAGGAGGATGTGTTTTATTCTCTAAGTTTACTCGAGGGCGAGTAAAGGTTCAAGCATGGGGGAATTTGATAAGCCTTATTATCATGGGTTGAGAGAAGCATTTTAGGGTGTGTTTTGATGCTTTATATGTACTTTTGTTAGCTTTTGTGAGTTTTGGGCTGTGATCTCACTTATGTGCAAAAGGCGGGATTTATGAGTATAAGTGAGTGAGTGAGCTCGGGAACCAATGAAGAGTTATGTAAGAAGGATGGACCTTGGCTCGTGATTTGAGAGTTGTGATGGAGCATGGAAGAGCAAGGAAGAAAGCTTGAGGAAAAGGTGAAGCAAAGCAAGAAGAAGAAGCAAGGAAAGAAGGCGAAAACAGCAGGAACCGCTGCCAGGGCCGCTGGCAGCTGGCCAGAGCCGCTGGCAGCGGGTATACCAGAGTGAGGGGCTGCCAGAGCAGCTGCCAGCGGGTCCAGAGCAGCTGGCAGCGGCTCTGGCAGAAATTCGGGCTGTTTTGGTTAATTTTCAGCAATTTGGCTTTGTTTTGGCTCGTGTTTTGGATATTATTTTTATTATTATTATTGTGTTATGTTATTAAAATATAGAAACATATAAATAGCTTAGTTTTAATTAAGTTTTAAGAGAGAAAAAAGGAGAATTAAGTTTTGAGAAAAAAAGCTTTCTAGGGTTTTCTTGGAATTTTCAGAATTCTTTGTTTTGGAATTAGAATCCATGGAAGCTTAATCTTCCGGATTCTTGGTTAAAGATTGAAGCTTTTAGCTACGAATTGTGAGATCTTTCTTCTCTTAATATCTATTGAATATATATTGTTCCTTGAATTAATTTCATGATTTGCTTTAATCAATTGCTAGGTTAGAATTATTGGATTCGCTTGCATCTAATTAATCTTTCCAAAGTAGCAACTTTAGGTTATTGATGCATGCTTTTGGTTGATAACTTGAAGAGGGAATAATATTATTGAAGAAATTAGACCGCTTGTGTTAATTTATTCAATCCTTGTTGATTTCTCTGTTTATTTTCTTCTTGTGGATAATTTAGAGCGCTTGTATTGAATTGTGCATTGGAAAGGGTTAGAAAGGAGCGCTTTGCTATTTCTAACTATTTATGAGAATTTAGAATCTAGGAATTCTACAACAAGGTGTTCAATAGAGCTTGATTGAGGAGACTTCTATGATCAATTTGTATGTTCATTAGTGGATTTCGCATAACCAAGACCGTTCTTCTCATTGATTACCTATTCATTACGTTCGTTGTTCTTACTTAGTTCATTTATCATCATTGCTCGTGAAAACCCCCCTCGTTACTTAGGTTACTACCGTCCTAGAGTATTTCCACTTAGGTTTCCAGTTATTAGTCCCTTTTCCCTGTGGATTCGAACTCGACTTCCCTAACTACGTTTATTTGCAGTTAGCTTAGTTGTGATATTTTTGGTTGCATACGACTGAGGCACACCAGTAAACAACAAGCCATTTAAACCTCAAAGTCGCCTTTGAGGACGAGTGTGCTCTCGTAAGGGTTTCCAAAGAGTTTAACCCATAACTCTACACATAAAGCAACACAAACAAGGCAATGCATAGACAAATAAAATAAACACAAAAACAAGACGTTCATGGTGGACTTTTTGGAACGAAACAAGCACCAATGAATGCACAACTTTCTAAACAAATAAGGGTATGCACGTTCCAAGATGTTTAGGGTTGAAAGAAACATAGACTAAGCTAAGCATAGAGAACTAAGAGCCGTACAATTCACCTTTCATCCCAAACTAGCTAGCCGCGTTCTCTCCACTAGCTTCAAGTCAACCATTAGGTGGGCTTCTCATGGTTCCTCGAAGGAACCGGAAAAAGATAAAGAAATGAAAACGATGAGAAGGTTATCCCGACGTCTTGGCTATGCACTCTCTCTCTATAAGCTTGACAAACTATCTTCCTCCATCGATAAAGACTAAACTCTATAGGGTCTAAAGGTCTTTTATTGGTTGTAAGGGTATGCTTGGGGTGTAAGGTGGGAAAAATTTTAAAAAATTTAAAAATTTGGTGGTATTCCCCACACTTATTCAATAAACACACACTAACAAGACTAAGAAACAGGACTCCCCCCACACTTGAACGGAGCATTGTCCTCAATGCTCAAACACGAGGGATATGAAGTTTTTTTTTTTTTTTTTTTTTTTTTTTTTTTTTTTTTTGGTCCTTACCTTATTTGAGTAAGGACGGCTTTTCATAAGCATTTTCTCTTATTTCACTGAATAGAAACACAGTTTACTCACTTGCTTGACCAAAGAACTACAACTTTCTCATTTGCGTTCAAAATCAACACAAAACAATTCTCAAACCAACATGCTTCACATAAACAAAAGGTTTTAGGGGAACAAAAGGTCATTCGGTTTGTAATGTGGCTCAAAAATCAAGAAAGGGAAATAGGCTCAAAGGGTTAGCAAGAGGGGAAAATTTAAAAGAAAACCAATTTTGTAACAAAACAAAAAAGAAGGATAAGAAAATGAAAAATGCCTATGTCCTCCCTTAAAGGGTTTCGGTCACGATCTCGGGTAGATAGAAGTCAAACTCTGGATTGAGAAATGCATAACCAAGGATCCAAATATGCCACTCAACAAAGTTGATGAAGGCTAGAACAAATAAACCTCACACGGGATTTGTATAGCAATTACCGACCTAAGGGGTTCATATCCACTATGGAGAGCGACACCGTCTTACCACAACCATGGATTGAGGCTACAAGTATCCCAAAGTTCTTAAAAACCGCTACCTTAGCATTAAAATATGTTTAACTCAACCCAAAACACTCTCAAACCGTGCATACCATTACCAATTAGGAAGGAAAGCCTTCAAGGACACAAGCTCAAAACATTAAGTCCAAAACAAGAATGAATAAAACACATACGAAAACTTGCCTTGTTTTTAAAGGAAAAGACTCCATACAAGCAAATATTCACAAGACAAGAACAACTTGAGAATGTTTATACAGTTGCGCAAGATGAGAGCATGATCAACAAATCCATGTATACCAAAAGTCAAATCAATAAGGCGCTCATGGCCATCCAAATATAGAATAACCAAAGTCAAAAATAAACCTTGGTATGTATGGAGGGGGTAAATCAAGCAATCAAGAGACCAAGAAAGGGAAGAAGGAAACAACAAAACCACAAACATGTATCTTTCAAACCACATGCAAATAAGAAGGTAAAGCAATAAAAAAAAAAGAAAATGGAAAGAGTGAACCAAATGATAGGTGGGTGTGAAACCCGCAAATGAACTCATTTTCATCATTTCCATCTAATTACTCTTCTTTGGTGCTTCAACTTCCAATCACAAGCATTCCTTGGTTTGTTTCTTCTTATGGTTCCCGATCCAAGGTCATGAGCAAAAGTATAGACATCAAGTAACTATATACAAAGAGAAACAAGAGGAAAAAAAAATTAAAGGAAATAAGGAAAAGTAAAAGCAATAAAAACACGGGTTACTTCCCGAGAAAGTCTTGTTTAAGGTCCAAGATTGACCTTATTAGTAAATAACCGGACAAAGAACGCAAAAAGCTTGTCATATGCATCGGAAAATATTTCATGAAAAAGAGCATAAGTGATGCTCATATGACAAGCAAGCACAAAGTTGAAAGAAACTCTATGCTTGAGGGGAGGGGGAAAAGAAAAATAAAAAGAATCAAAAGAAAAATCAAAAGAAAAATTAAAATAAGAAAAAGAAAAAGAGGGAACAAACTCATTTAGTTGCATTTTGGAAGGTGATAGCTCATCATTGAAATCAAAAGTAAGGCCATGGTGGTATAGAGAGGCAAGGGGCTCCTCAATTGGTTTATTTTTGAGAAAATATGGTAGTGAGATGGGAAAAGAAGGAATATTGCTAAAACTTCCTTGAAAAAGGGATGTAAGTTTGAAGGGGTTTGAATTGGGATCGCACTCACCACCTCAATTACACCACCTAGCATTGAATCACAAGCTTTCTCTTCCAACTCATCTTCAATACCCTCAAAGATTTTCGATGTATTCTCAATCACCAATTGGGATATTTCACTCTCAACAAGAGCATGATCATCATTGTTAACATTCCCCAAGTCACCATGAATGAACATCGGTATCTCATCATCACCTAAACCAAACTTTTCTCTAAGAAACCTCAAATCAATGTTTAATTGCATCAATTTTGTATCGTCAATGGGTTGCGAAGTGTTTTGAGGCTCAAATTGGGTGGAGGGGTTGGTATTCACGAAGTCATGAAAAATCTCACCATCCATACTCCCTCCATCACTTTCAAAATCATCATCCTCAAATCACATTCTCAAATTCCAAATGAGTTGTCTCACTCTCTTGATTACCCTTAGGCTCACTCAAATGGGAGGAGGGAGAAGAAGGAAAGGCATCCTCTTGGGATGAGGCTAGTTGGGAAATTTTACTTTCCATCATTTTAATCCAAGCTTCCCTTTCATTCCTCTCTTCATCTTGTTTCTCATAAACTCCTTAAGCATCTCCATACACTCTTCTTCCTTCGATCTCCCCACTGAATTACCCTCACAAAAAGGCTCATTAGACACATAGGGGAACTCATTAGGAATCGTGTATGAAAAAGGAAAGGAAGATGAATAATTATGCATTTGAGAATTTGGGGTGTGTGAAGCATCATTAGAATTCATGCATATAATTGATGAACATTGAAAAATATCATGAACATTATCAACATTGGGATGCATCTCATCACAATTAGCATACAAAAGGGAAGGGTTGCCATCATGCATCAAGGGATCATCATGGGGAACATAAGAATCATCATTAGAGTTTATGCAAGAGTTAGAAAAATCACGACAATTATCATAATTATCTTGCTCATTGCTATCCCGAGCAAACCACAAATAGAAATCCCAAGCCTCATCCGAAGATGTGGCTCGAAATTCACCATTAAATTTGTTTTCAACCACCCCCCTAGTGTACTCATTCAAACCCCAATAAATTATCTCACAAGACTCCCATAAAGTACAACCAAGGTAATTAGAGAAGTCTTCAAACCTATTAAAAGTATACCCAAAAGGGCTCATATTCAAATTGAGGCAAAGAAGGACATGACATTTCATTTTGGACAAATTGATCCATGACTCAATGAGGCAAAACAAATAGCAACCAAATAAGAAAGTTCAAATATTTTTGGAATTTCCCCTTTTTTTTCCCTTTTTTTTTTTTACAAAAAAATAAACAAAAAGAAAAGAAAATATTCGCAAAGACCTAGACTCAATAAGGTAATACAACAATAATGGAAGCCGTCCCCGGCAACGGCGCCATTTTGGTGCCGGATAATTAGGTCGTTGGACTAACTACCCTCAACCAAACAATATTTATAAAACCTACACCTACACTAAACAAGTTTAGTGGTAAGTAGAGGGTCGAACCACGGAGACGACATAAACAATATCAACACCACCACCAATTAAGCTAGGTCAAAGAGATAGGATGGATAGAACAATAAACAAAAATGAGATTTATATTAAGTTAAACTAACACCAAGGGAGAGGGTCAAACATGACAATGATCTTCAATAAAGTTAGGCAATGGAAATGAGTTTACATGCAAACCAAATATCTCATATAAGGCAATACCAACAATACCATCTAACCACCTATCGGGGTCAAAGGCTTTCCCAACTTAACACAATGCTCATACTATCGTCATAAGCTATGAAAGTTAAGGTTTTTGCATAGAATCGATCACCTAATGGATATCCCTAAGTTACACTATCGTCATAACTTAGTTCAATCCACCCAATTACAACACATGATTGGCCTTTCACATGGAGTAATTAGTAAAACATGGTTACAAGGTATATTTAATCACATATAACCAACATTTGTCTAGCCTAATACATTCAAGATTCACCACATGCTATCACCAATCCCTTAGTAAAGGGAATTACTCACTAATCATGAACAACTAACACAAAACCCAACAAGAAGAACAAAGAGAAGCAATTAAACTAAACAACTACTCTAATCAAGCAAGAAATTAAGAAAGAACAATAAATAAGATAGAGTTTAGAATGCTCATTGAAGTATTGAAAAGGAATCCAAAACAATGTCACTTTGCATCTTCATCTTCTTTCAATCCACCATTGAAGCTCTTCACTTTCTCTCTCTAAAAATACCCTAAATTACTCTTAATCTACATTACAAAGTATAAAAAACAAAGATTAAAACAAAATCTAAGCCTAATTTATGTGAAGATTGATGGAGAGATGTTAGGGTTTAACCCCTCAAAGAGGAGAGAGAAAACCCCCAAAGAAAACCCACCACCAAAACTTATAAAAAGAGGAGAGGAAGAAGCGTTTAAAAGACCCGTAGCTGCTCGTGCGCGCCCGCGATATTTGCCTGCGCGCCCGCGCACTGGGATTGGCCTGACAGCGACATTCATTTTTAAACGGCCATACCTTCTGTTCTAGGAGTCTTCTATGGGCGTGCAACCTACCGTTGGAAAGCTCTTTAAGTCTAGTTTCCAATGCAACTTGAATCACCTCAATCCAATTGGTAGATAAAAAGTTATGGCTAAAAGAGTGAACAAAGGTTAGTTTCGGAGTTCAGGCCCTTGAGCGCCCGCGCCTATCTTAGGAGCGCCCGCGCCTATCTTAGGAGCGCCCGCGCCTAAGCCGCGCCCAAATCGCGCCTACATTCTGCCTCCTTCAATATTTTCAACCCCAATGTTAGGCACGCCCGCGCTTGGCTTGGCGCGCCCGCGCCATTCTGAAAGCGCGACCCGCGTTGTCCGCATGGCCTTGCTTGCTTGCTCCTTAACTTCCTTTGTAGCTCTTCAAATGAACCCCAATTCTCCAAGCTCTTTCATTCTCTCAAAATCAACTCCAAAAGCCTACAAAACACGAGGAAAAAGCACAAAAACATAATAAAGGGAGAAACAGAGCAAAAGGGGTACAAACAAGGGACAAACGTAGAAAAATACCGCGATTAGAGGATCTAAAAAGTGGCATAAATGCCACTTATCAAATTCCCCCACACTTGCCTCTTGCTTGTCCTCAAGCAAGAACAAAAGCAGAAACAAAAAGAAAGAAAAAGGATCTAATAACACTAAAAGGAGAGGGGTGAAAAAGAATATACACTAACTCACTTTCGTAGGAATCACGGTTGTTTTTTAGCGTAAACAACAAGCCATTTAAACCTCAAAGTCGCCTTTGAGGACGAGTGTGCTCTCGTAAGGGTTTCCAAAGAGTTTAACCCATAACTCTACACATAAAGCAACACAAACAAGGCAATGCATAGACAAATAAAATAAACACAAAAACAAGACGTTCTTGGTGGACTTTTTGGAAACGAAACAAGCACCAATGAATGCACAACTTTCTAAACAAATAAGGGTATGCACGTTCCAAGATGTTTAGGGTTGAAAGAAACATAGACTAAGCTAAGCATAGAGAACTAAGAGCCGTACAATTCACCTTTCATCCCAAACTAGCTAGCCGCGTTCTCTCCACTAGCTTCAAGTCAACCATTAGGTGGGCTTCTCATGGTTCCTCGAAGGAACCGGAAAAAGATAAAGAAATGAAAACGATGAGAAGGTTATCCCCGACGTCTTGGCTATGCACTCTCTCTCTATAAGCTTGACAACTATCTTCCTCCATCGATAAAGACTAAACTCTATAGGGTCTAAAGGTCTTTTATTGGTTGTAAGGGTATGCTTGGGGTGTAAGGTGGGAAAAATTTTTAAAAAATTTAAAAATTTGGTGGTATTCCCCCACACTTATTCAATAAAACACACACTAACAAGACTAAGAAACAGGACTCCCCCACACTTGAACGGAGCATTGTCCTCAATGCTCAAACACGAGGGATATGAAGTTTTTTTTTTTTTTTTTTTTTTTTTTTTTTTTGGTCCTTACCTTATTTGAGTAAGGACGGCTTTTCATAAGCATTTTCTCTTATTTCACTGAATAGAAACACAGTTTACTCACTTGCTTGACCAAAGAACTACAACTTTCTCATTTGCGTTCAAAATCAACACAAAACAATTCTCAAACCAACATGCTTCACATAAACAAAAGGTTTAGGGGAACAAAAGGTCATTCGGTTTGTAATGTGGCTCAAAATCAAGAAAGGGAAATAGGCTCAAAGGGTTAGCAAGAGGGGCAAATTTAAAAGAAAACCAATTTTGTAACAAAACAAAAAGAAGGATAAGAAAATGAAAAATGCCTATGTCCTCCCTTAAAAGGGTTCGGTCACGATCTCGGGTAGATAGAAGTCAAACTCTGGATTGAGAAAATGCATAACCAAGGATCCAAATATGCCACTCAACAAAGTTGATGAAGGCTAGAACAAATAAACCTCACACGGGATTTGTATAGCAATTACCGACCTAAGGGGTTCATATCCACTATGGAGAGCGACACCGTCTTACCACAACCATGGATTAAGGCTACAAGTATCCCAAAGTTCTTAAAACCGCTACCTTAGCATTAAAATATGTTTAACTCAACCCAAAACACTCTCAAACCGTGCATACCATTACCAATTAGGAAGGAAAGCCTTCAAGGACACAAGCTCAAAACATTAAGTCCAAAACAAGAATGAATAAAACACATACGAAAACTTGCCTTGTTTTTTAAAGGAAAAGACTCCATACAAGCAAATATTCACAAGACAAGAACAACTTGAGAATGTTTATACAGTTGCGCAAGATGAGAGCATGATCAACAAATCCATGTATACCAAAAGTCAAATCAATAAGGCGCTCATGGCCATCCAAATATAGAATAACCAAAGTCAAAAATAAACCTTGGTATGTATGGAGGGGGTAAATCAAGCAATCAAGAGACCAAGAAAGGGAAGAAGGAAACAACAAAACCACAAACATGTATCTTTCAAAACCACATGCAAATAAGAAGGTAAAGCAATAAAAAAAAAAAGAAAATGGAAAGAGTGAACCAAATGATAGGTGGGTGTGAAACCCGCAAATGAACTCATTTTCATCATTTCCATCTAATTACTCTTCTTTGGTGCTTCAACTTCCAATCACAAGCATTCCTTGGTTTGTTTCTTCTTATGGTTCCCGATCCAAGGTCATGAGCAAAAAGTATAGACATCAAGTAACTATATACAAAGAGAAACAAGAGGAAAAAAAAATTAAAGGAAATAAGGAAAAGTAAAAGCAATAAAAACACGGGTTACTTCCCGAGAAAGTCTTGTTTTAAGGTCCAAGATTGACCTTATTAGTAAATAACCGGACAAAGAACGCAAAAGCTTGTCATATGCATCGGAAAATATTTCATGAAAAAGAGCATAAGTGATGCTCATATGACAAGCAAGCACAAAGTTGAAAGAAACTCTATGCTTGAGGGGAGGGGGAAAAGAAAAATAAAAAGAATCAAAAGAAAAATCAAAAGAAAAATTAAAATAAGAAAAAGAAAAAAGAGGGAACAAACTCATTTAGTTGCATTTTGGAAGGTGATAGCTCATCATTGAAATCAAAAGTAAGGCCATGGTGGTATAGAGAGGCAAGGGGCTCCTCAATTGGTTTATTTTTGAGAAAATATGGTAGTGAGATGGGAAAAGAAGGAATATTGCTAAACTTCCTTGAAAAAGGGATGTAAGTTGAAGGGGTTTGAATTGGGATCGCACTCACCACCTCAATTACACCACCTAGCATTGAATCACAAGCTTTCTCTTCCAACTCATCTTCAATACCCTCAAAGATTTTCGATGTATTCTCAATCACCAATTGGGATATTTCACTCTCAACAAGAGCATGATCATCATTGTTAACATTCCCCAAGTCACCATGAATGAACATCGGTATCTCATCATCACCTAAACCAAACTTTTCTCTAAGCAACCTCAAATCAATGTTTAATTGCATCAATTTTGTATCGTCAATGGGTTGCGAAGAGTTTTGAGGCTCAAATTGGGTGGAGGGGTTGGGTATTCACGAAGTCATGAAAAATCTCACCATCCATACTCCCTCCATCACTTTCAAAATCATCATCCTCAATCACATTCTCAAATTCCAAATGAGTTGTCTCACTCTCTTGATTACCCTTAGGCTCACTCAAATGGGAGGAGGGAGAAGAAGGAAAGGCATCCTCTTGGGATGAGGCTAGTTGGGAAATTTTACTTTCCATCATTTTAATCCAAGCTTCCCTTTCATTCCTCTCTTCATCTTGTTTTCTCATAAACTCCTTAAAGCATCTCCATACACTCTTCTTCCTTCGATCTCCCCACTGAATTACCCTCACAAAAAGGCTCATTAGACACATAGGGGAACTCATTAGGAATCGTGTATGAAAAAGGAAAGGAAGATGAAGAATTATGCATTTGAGAATTTGGGGTGTGTGAAGCATCATTAGAATTCATGCATATAATTGATGAACATTGAAAAATATCATGAACATTATCAACATTGGGATGCATCTCATCACAATTAGCATACAAAAGGGAAGGGTTGCCATCATGCATCAAGGGATCATCATGGGGAACATAAGAATCATCATTAGAGTTTATGCAAGAGTTAGAAAAATCACGACAATTATCATAATTATCTTGCTCATTGCTATCCCGAGCAAACCACAAATAGAAATCCCAAGCCTCATCCGAAGATGTGGCTCGAAATTCACCATTAAATTTGTTTTCAACCACCCCCCTAGTGTACTCATTCAAACCCCAATAAATTATTTCACAAGACTCCCATAAAGTACAACCAAGGTAATTAGAGAAGTCTTCAAACCTATTAAAGTATACCCAAAAGGGCTCATATTCAAATTGAGGCAAAGAAGGACATGACATTTCATTTTGGACAAATTGATCCATGACTCAATGAGGCAAAACAAATAGCAACCAAATAAGAAAGTTCAAATATTTTTGGAATTTCCCCTTTTTTTTCCCTTTTTTTTTACAAAAAATAAACAAAAAGAAAAGAAAATATTCGCAAAGACCTAGACTCAATAAGGTAATACAACAATAATGGAAGCCGTCCCCGGCAACGACGCCATTTTGGTGCCGGATAATTAGGTCGTTGGACTAACTACCCTCAACCAAACAATATTTATAAACCTACACCTACACTAAACAAGTTTAGTGGTAAGTAGAGGGTCGAACCACGGAGACGACATAAACACTATCAACACCACCACCAATTAAAGCTAGGTCAAAGAGATAGGATGGATAGAACAATAAACAAAAATGAAGATTTATATTTAAGTTAAACTAACACCAAGGGAGAGGGTCAAACATGACAATGATCTTCAATAAAGTTTAGGCAATGGAAATGAGTTTACATGCAAACCAAATATCTCATATAAGGCAATACCAACAATACCATCTAACCACCTATCGGGGTCAAAGGCTTTTCCCAACTTAACACATGCTCATACTATCGTCATAAGCTATGAAAGTTAAGGTTTTTTGCATAGAATCGATCACCTAATGGATATCCCTAAGTTACACTATCGTCATAACTTAGTTCAATCCACCCAATTACAACACATGATTGGCCATTCACATGGAGTAATTAGTAAAACATGGTTACAAGTATATTTAATCACATATAACCAACATTTGTCTAGCCTAATACATTCAAGATTCACCACATGCTATCACCAATCCTTAGTAAAGGGAATTACTCACTAATCATGAACAACTAACACAAAACCCAACAAGAAGAACAAAGAGAAGCAATTAAACTAAACAACTACTCTAATCAAGCAAGAAATTAAGAAAGACCAATAAATGAGATAGAGTTTAGGAATGCTCATTGAAGTATTGAAAAGGAAATCCAAAACAATGTCACTTTGCATCTTCATCTTCTTCAATCCACCATTGAAGCTCTTCACTTTCTCTCTCTAAAATACCCTAAATTACTCTAATCTACATTTACAAAGTATAAAAACAAAGATTAAAACAAAATCTAAGCCTAATTTATGTGAAGATTGATGGAGAGATGTTAGGGTTTAACCCCTCAAAGAGGAGAGAGAAAAACCCCCAAAGAAACCCACCACCAAAACTTATAAAAAAGAGGAGAGGAAGAAGCGTTTAAAAGACCCGTAGCTGCTCGTGCGCGCCCGCGATATTTGCCTGCGCGCCCGCGCACTGGGATTGGCCTGACAAGCGACATTCATTTTCAAAACGGCCATAACTTCTGTTCTAGGAGTCTTCTATGGGCGTGCAACCTACCGTTGGGAAAGCTCTTTAAGTCTAGTTTCCAATGCAACTTGAATAACCTCAATCCAATTTGTAGATAAAAAAGTTATGGCTAAAAGAGTGAACAAAGGTTAGTTTCGGAGTTCAGGCCCCTTGAGCGCACCGCGCCTATTCTTAGGAAGCGCCCTGCGCCTATCTTAGGAGCGCCCGCGCCTATCTTTAGGCGCGCCCGCGCCTAAGCCGCGCCCAAAAATCGCGCCTACATTCTGCCTCCTTCAATATTTTCAACCCCAATGTTAGGCACGCCCGCGCTTGGCTTGGCAGCGCCCGCGCCATTCTGAAAGCGCGACCCGCGTTGTCCGCATGGCCTTGCTTGCTTGCTCCTTAACTTCCTTTGTAGCTCTTCAAATGAACCTCAATTCTCCAAGCTCTTTCATTCTCTCAAAATCAACTCCAAAAGCCTACAAAAACACGAGGAAAAGCACAAAAACATAATAAAGGGAGAAACGGAGCAAAAAGGAGGTACAAACAAGGGACAAACGTAGAAAAATACCGCGATTAGAGGATCTAAAAAGTTGCATAAAATGCCACTTATCAAAGGCCCCATGAAGTCAATTGCCCAAACATCAAAGATTTCAAGTTCAAGAATAGGATTTTGGGGCATCTCATCGCGCCGTGATATGTTCCCTGTCCTTTGGCACCTATCACAAGTCTTAACAAATTGCCAAGCATCTTTGAATAGAGAGACGGCCAAAAGAGCATACATTGCAAAACCTTGGAAGCGGTCTTTTGAGCACTCATATGACCACCACAAGGGGATGAGTGGCACATTGAGAGCACATCTTGGAATTCTTCATTAGGAACACATCTTCTCAAGAGTCCATCCACCCCTCTCTTCAACAACATGGGGTCATCCCATATATACTTCTTTGCTTCATGCTTGAGCTTTCTATGTTGTTGAGGAGTGAAATCCGGAGGTATGGCACTACAAGCCAAGTAGTTCACAATATCCGCATACCAAGGCTCCGATTTTGCCTCAAGAGCATATAAGACATCATCCATTAGGGCATCTTCAATTGGAAAATCGTCTTCATGTATTCTTGCAGCTCCTAACCTAGAGAGGTGGTCCGCCACCACGTTCTCGGCTCCCTTCTTATCTCTCATTTCGTAATTCAAAATCTTGAAGGACCAACACCCATCTCAACAACCTCGGTTTGGCCTCCTTCTTACTTATCAAATATTTGAGAGCCGACGTGATCGGTATAACACTATTGTCCTAGAACCAATGAGGTAGGTTCTAAACTTCTCAAATGAGTGGATAACCGCCAAAAACTCTTTTTCGGTAGTTGTATAATTTCGTTGGGCATCATTGAGAGTCTTGGACAAATAGTATATAACGTGAAGTTTCCCATCCTTTCTTTGTCCCAGAACCGATCCAATGGCCCCGTCGCTTGCATCGCACATTAGCTCGAATGTAGAGACCAATCCGGTCCTCGGACTACGGGGGCGGTGCAAAGGGCCTTTTTCAACCTGCAAAATGACTCATGACAAGCTTCATCAAATACAAATTCTTTATCCTGTTGCAAGAGAGATGTGAGAGGCTTAGCAATCAAAGAGAAATCTTTGATGAAGCGGCGGTAAAAGCCGGCATGACCAAGGAAGGACCTCACTTCTCTCACATTTGTGGGAGGAGAAGCTTCTCGATCACATCAACCTTCGCACCATCGACTTCGATGCCCGCTTGGGATATTTTATGGCCAAGAACAATGCCGTTTTCCACCATGAAGTGGCATTTCTCCCAATTGAGCACCAAGTTGGCACTCTCACACCTTTCTAAACAACGAGATAAATTCATTAGGCACTGCTCATACGTGCCTCCACCAACGGAAAAATCATCCATAAAAACTTCCATTTCTTCCTCGATCATTTCACTAAAAATTGACATCATGCATCTTTGGAAGGTGGCCGGGGCATTACAAACCAAAAGGCATCCTACGGTAAGCAAAAGTTCCGTAGGGACAAGTGAAAGTGGTCTTTTCTTGATCTTTTGGGTCAATTGGGATTTGGAAGAATCCCGAATAACCATCAAGAAAGCAATAAAAAGCATGCTTTGTAAGCCTCTCAAGCATTTGATCGATGAACGGTAATGGAAAATGGTCTTTGGAAGTGTTGGAATTTAATTGGCGGTAATCAATACACATGCGCCAACCCGTAACAAGCCGAGTTGGGACCAATTGTTGCTTATCATTGATCATTACCGTCATACCTCCCTTTTTCGGCACTACTTGAACCGGGGATACCCAATCACTATGAGCGATTGGATAGATGATCCCTGCTTCAAGTAGCTTGGAAACTTCCTTTCTCACAACCTCTTGCATGGAAGGATTAAGTTTCCTTTGCCGTTGCCTACACGACTTAGCACCCTCCTCTAAATCGATCTTATGCATGCATAGGGAGGGGCTTTATACCTTTGAGATCATCAAGAGAGTAAACCCAAAGCCTTCCTATGCATTTTCAAAACATTAAGCAATGAGGAGGTTTGCTCTTCCGTGAGGTTAGCATTGATAATGACCGGAAAAGTATCATTAACATCCAAAAAGACATACCTCAAGCCCGAAGGTAGAGGTTTCAATTTTACCTTCGGAGCTACCTTACCATTGGAGATTTCCTCCTCTTCTACTTGGAAGACTTCATACGGTTGGGGCATCTCTTGGTCGGGGGTTGTCTCTTCTTTCTCATCAAGCATTTCCTCATATAATTGCATCTCCTTTTGATCACCTACCTCATTCTCATTCAACAAACATTCTCAAGTAGATCATTAGAAGCATGCATATAAGGGTATCTAAACTCATTCATCAAGTTTTCAATTGTATCTATTCTAAAACATTCATTGTCAGAGGAAGGTTGTCTCATCACCTTATTCAAATCAAATTCGATAGAATCATTGTCAACCTTCAAGTCATCTTGCCTTCTTTGACATCAATAATTGCTTTAGAGGTAGCTAGGAATGGCCTACCCAAGATTATAGGAATTCTTTCATCTTCATCCATTTCAAGAACATAAAAGTCCACCGGAAAAGTGAACTTACCGACTCTAAGGGGTATGTCCTCTACTTTCCCTATAGGCAATTTTGTGGACCTATCTGCTAATTGGAGGGTGATGTTTGTAGGTGAAAGGTTTCCCACATTAAGCTTTTGGTAGACCGAGAAAGGCATTAAACTCACACTAGCACCTAGGTCACACAAAGCTTTCCCCAAATGAACTTCATTGATAGAACAAGGGATGGAAAAACTACCGGGATCTTGCAATTTAGTTGGTAGCTTACTGGAGAGAATAGCACTACAATTTGCGGTTAAGCTAACGGTTTCAACTTCTCTCCTTCCATTCAGGAGTCTTTTAGGAATTTAGAGTAGTGTGGCATCTCTTTCATAGCATCCACAAAGGGTATAGAAACATGCAAGCTCTTTACTACATCTAAAAATTTTCCAAATTGGACATCAAGCCTAGACCTAGCAAATCTTTGGGGAAAAGGCAACCTCTCATTCCTAGGTTGGAGATTAAGGGGTAAAGATGTTTGATCTTTGGTGCTCTCCTTTTCGAGTTCCTTCTCTTTCTCTTTCTCACCCCTCTCATTCTTTCCGGCACTTCCCTCTAGAATCTCATTCTCTCTTGATGATTCATCCTCAACCTCAAGTCCTATCCTCACATCGGGACTCTTCTCAACATTTAGTTCACTCTCAAGGATCTTCCCACTTCTAGTAGTAATGGCATACATAGACTTGGGGTTGACACCTTGACTAGGTAAAGAAGAAGATGAAGAAGGGGAGGATGAAGAACTTGGTTGGGCAATTTGAGAGATTTGGGTCTCAATCATTTTCATGTGTGCCTTGATTTGTTTCTTTTCTTCCTCTTGACTCTTATTATGGTTTTCTTGATTTTAATGAAATTTTGAAGCATAGCCATCATAGGATCAGGAGGGGCTTCTATTTGGAGGGGTTGAGTAGGGGGAATTTGAGAATGGGGCCTTACTTGGTCAAAACCGGGGGGTCTACTATTTTGTGAGAAAGTAGAAGCATTTTGAGGTCTATTACCCCCGGAACCCTGATTGGAATTAAAACGTTGTTGGTTGTTGGAATAGTTGTTGGTTTTGATTCCAATTGGGTCTTTGGTTTGAGTAACTTCTTCCATTGTAATTGGAAGAGTTTCCCCTACCTTGGCCTTGGTTATCAAACCACCACCACTTTGATTCCATTGACTTTGATTCCAACCTTGGTTTTGATTCCAACTACGGTTTGGGTTTTGATACCAATTTGGTCGCATTCCATTATTTCCCTCACGGGGCACAAAATTCATGGCATTAACATCTTCAACATTATCATCATTTTCATGGGGAGGGGGACCTTCACTTATGGACATACATTGTTGAGAATTATGATCATAGCCTCCACATATATCACAAAACATACAACCAGGAGGCATGGCATTGTAATTAGAGGGAGAAGAAGTAGAAGGATTCATACCATGGCCTCCCTTGGGAGAAGAGGAGGAAGCATTTTGGGAACTTGATTTCATGAACTCCTCCATTTGTTTCGCCATCTTTGCCATTTGGTTGGAAAGATTTGTGATGGCATTGGTTTGCTCGACGGAATGTACCGTTCCTTTGCTAGAAGTGGCTTCCCTCTCACCTTCGTACCAATCCTCATAATTGCGCACAACTTCTTCTATGATACTCTCCACTTCATCTTCCCTTTTGTTCATGATTGGGCCTCCGGCTCCGGCATCAAGGCTAGTCTTACTTTGAGGGGAGAGTCCTCCGTAGAATGTTTGGAGAACTTGCCAATTAGGAATCCCATGGTGTGAGCATTGCCTTTGTAATTCTTTGAATCTCTCCCATGCCTCACAAAGAGACTCTCCACCTCTTTGGCGGAAACTTTGAATCTTTGAGCGAGCCTCGGCGGTTTTCTTGTGATTGTAAAACCTTCCTAGGAACGCCGTAGTTACCTCATTCCAAGTCGTGAGGGAACCGGGAGGAACATCCTTGTTCAACCAATGTTCCGCCGCTCCCATGAGTGAGAACGGAAACATCTTCAATCTTATGTACTCTTGGGACACACCCCGTTGATCTTGATAGTGTCACAATACTTGAGAAATTCTTTGAGATGCTCATGGGGATTCTCAAATTTCCCACCGGTAAATTGCCTCTTCTCTATCATTGAAATGAAATTAGGCTTTATCTCGAAATTGTTCGCTTGAGTGGTGGGGGCTAAGATCCCACTTTGTGAGGCATAAGGTTCGGGTGCTCCAAGTTGCTTTAGTGACCTTTGATCACCCATGCTTTGTTGATTATGGTATTGAGCAAATGGGTTGGGAGTTAAACCTGCAAATGATTCACGATCCTCACTAGAAGAGGGTGAAGGAGTAGGAGAGCTACTAACTTCCTCTTGGAAAGGGTTTTCCACACTATCCCTAATTTCCCTCCTCAATTGAGCAAGGGTGCGCTCCAGCTCTGGGTCTATGGGCGCCAAAGGACTAGAACTTCGTTGCCTCCTGCGCATATACAAAGCTAAGTAGAAAGTGAGCACTGACAAGCAAGGAGTAGTAGGAAAATTAAACAAGTGAACTAGTCTCAACGAAGGGATAAACGTACAATGGAAACCGTCTCCCCGGCAACGGCGCCAATTTGACAGGCGGTATTTTAGGTCGTCACTAAGACACCTCTATCAAATGATATTTGTAGTCCTAAACATGCAACTAAAAGAGTATAGAGGCAAGTTAAGGGTCGAACACAGGGAAACGATTAAGCACCGCTATTTATCTCCTAATGTTAATCTAATTCGATCAAGAAGTGTGGTGGGTAAAGTAATGACTAAAGGGGATAGAACAACAATTAAAATAGGTACTAGGGGGAAGGATCAAACATGTTTTGATTTCAACGAAGTTAGGCATCGGAAAATAGGTTTACATGTAACCCAAGCGACTCATACAAGGCAATATCAAGAATACTCTCTAATCACCTATCGGGATTAAGAGCCTTCCTAGCTAACATACGCTCACACTATCGTCGTAAGGCATACAAGCTAAGGTCATGCAATAATCAATCACCTAATGACTATTCCTAAATCGCACTATCGTCACGATTTAGTTCACGTCATTCAACCACAACATGCATATGGCCATAAACATGGAGTGACTAATAAGTATAAGCACAAGGAAGATTTAATCACAAATATTCCAAATTAACCTAGCCTAACATACATCAAACTCAAAGTATATCTTCACCAAACCCCTAGCAACAAGAAACTACTCACTAGTCATAACTACAACTACAATCATGCTAAGCAACATTATAACCAATGAAATGGTAAGAAAGATAAAGTTTTTATCAACTAAATTAACAAGAGTAGAAGCTTTAATCATAAAAGCAAGAGACAATAGAGAAATATACCAAAACCTTCATTGAAATCCAAATAAAGAGCCACACATCATTCAATCTTCAATCTCCAAGCTTGACCATACATCAATGTTGCAAAATTACTTCTTCAAAAACTAAAAGTAAAACTAATGTTGATAGACAATGAGAATTACACTAAAAGCTATATGATTGTTCAATACAAAATTTTTCTAAAACAAAGACCTAGAAATTGATTTTTTGAGCTCTCCCCTTGGGTTTCTATGCTAGTTTTTTTTTTATCTTTTCCTCCCCTCCTTCGCCGTTTTTGCTTTTTTTTCTTTTAACTTGGGCTGAAATCGGGATTTGAATCAGCAGCAGAGAGGCGCGCCCGCGCCCAACAGTGGCGCGCCCGCGTGTTAAATGATGGCGCGGCCGCTCCTAGAAATGCGCGCCCGCTCCAAAGAGGGTATTTAATGGTTGATCCCGCTCATCAGCGCGCCCGCGCTCTATAGATGCGCGCCCGCTCCTTTGGTTGCGCGCCCGCGCCATTCGTCTGGTTTGGATTTCTTCCTGTTTTGCCCTTATCCCTTCCATCTCTGAATCAACAGCATACGCCTGCAATCATGGAACAGGAAGGCAAGGCGTGATACAACGAAAGGGGAGGGGAGTATAGACTACCTAAACCACATGAATACACATTACGCGCCACAAAGGTAGAATACTCGAAATAGGAGGATCATAGCAAAAACATACTAAAATGAACTGAATTATTACTAAAACTACTAGAAAAGACTATCCTAAGAGCGACATAAATGTCACGCATCAAATACTAATCTCGCGCCCGGCCGGGTGCGTCACTGGGTGCCAGCCTTAGTTACT
>NW_018744622.1:0-62527 GCF_001683475.1 Chenopodium quinoa | reverse complement strand
AAATGAAAGTTAAAAACATTCCAACAAAGCCAATTGAATCAAATGAAAGTCAAACACAATCAAACAAAGCTTTTTGAATCAAATGAAAGTCAAATGCATTCAACAAAGCTAATTGAATCAAATGAAAGTCAAAAACATCTAAAAAAATCTATTTAAATCAAATGAAAGTCAAACAATAAAAAAAAGCTAATTAAATCAAATGAAAGTCAAACACATTCAAACAAAGCTATTTGAATTAAATGAAAGTCAAATGCAATCTACAAAGCTAATTGAATCAAATGAAATTTAAACACATTCAAACAAACCTAATTGAATCAAATTAAAGTCAAAAATAACCAAAAAAACCTAATTAAATCAAATGAAAGTCAATCACATTCAGACAAAGCTATTTGAATCAAATGAAAGTCAAATGCATTCTACAAAGCTAATTAAATCAAATGAAAGTAAAAAACATTCGAACAAAGCCAATTGAATCAAATGAAAGTCAAACACATTTCAAACAAACCTAATTGAATCAAATGAAAGTCAAAATCATTCAAACAGAGCTAATTAAATAAAATGAAAGTCAAACACATTGAAAACAAAGCTAATTGGATAAAATTTAAGTCAAACACATTCAAATAGAGCTTTTTGAATAAAATGAAAGTCAAATGCGTTCAACAAAGCTAATTGAATCAAACGAAAGTCAAAAACATCTAAAAAAATCTAATTAAATTAAATGAAAGTCAAACACATTCAGACAAAGCTATTTGTATCAAATGAAATTCAAATGCATTATACAAATCTAATTGAATCAAATGAAAGTCAAAAACATCTAAAAAAAATCTAATTAAATCAAATGAAAGTCAAACACAATAAAAAAAAACTAATTAAATCAAATGAAAGTCAAACCCATTCAAACAAAAGCTATTTGAATTAAATGAAAGTCAAATGCAATCTACAAAGCTAATTGAATCAAATGAAATTTAAACACATTCAAACAAAACCTAATAGAATCAAATGAAAGACGAACACATTCAAACAGAGCTAATTGAATCAAATAAAAAGTCAAACCCGTTCAAAAAAGATCTTTTTGAATCAAATTAAGGTCAAAATTTAATCTACAAAGCTAATTGAATCAATTGAAAGTTAAACACATTCAAACAAAGCTATTTGAATGAAATGTAAGTCAAACACATTCAAACAGAGCTTTTTGAATCAAATGAAAGTTAAATGCATTCAACAAAGCTAATTGAATCAAATTAAAGATCAAAATATCTAAAAAACCTAATTAAATCAAATGAAAGTCAATCACATTCAGACAAAGCTATTTGAAATCAAATGAAAAGTCAAATGCATTCTACAAATCTAATTGAATCAAATGAAAGTTAAAAACATTCGAACAAAGCCAATTGAATCAAATGAAAGTCAATCACATTCAGACAAAGCTATTTGAATCAAATTGAAAGTCAAATGCATTTTACAAATCTAATTGAATCAAATGAAAGTAAAAAACATTTGAACAAAAGCCAATTGAATCAAATAAAAGTCAAACACATTCAAACAATCCTATCTGAATCAAATGAAAGTCAAAACACATTCAAACAGTGCTAATTGAATAAAATGAAAGTCAAACACATTTAAAAAGAGCTTTTTGAATCAAATGAAGGTCAAATGCATTTAAGAAAGCAAATTGAATCAAATGTCAGTCAAACACATTCAAACAAAGCTAATTGAATCAAATGAAAGTCAAACACATTCAAACACAGCTATTTGAATCAAATGAAAGTCAAATGCTTTCTACAAAGCTAATTGAATCAAATCAAAGTCAAAAAACATCTCCAACAAAGCCAATTGAATCAAATGAAAGTCAAACACATTCAAACAAACCTAATTGAATCATATGAAAGTCAAAACACATTTAAACAAAGCTAATTGAATCAAAATGAAAGTCAAACACATTCAAACAAAATTGACTAGATCAAATGTAAGTCAAACACATTCAAACAGAGCTTTTTGAATCAAATTAAAGTAAAATGCATTCAACAAAGCTAATTGAATCAAACAAAAGTCAAAAACATCTAAAAAAATTCTATTAAATCAAATGACAGTCAAACACATTCAGACAAAGCTATTTGAATCAAATGAAATTCAAATGCATTCTACAAAGCCAATTGAATCAAATGAAAGTCAAACACATTTTAACAAACCTAATTGAATCAAATGAAAGTCAAAATCAATCAAACAAAGCTAATTAAATAAAATGAAAGTCAAACACATTCACAAAGAGCTTTTTGAATCAAATGAAGGTCAAACGCAATCTACAAAGATAATTGAATCAAATGAAAGTCAAACACATTGAAACAAAGCTAATTGGATAAAAATATAAGTCAAACACATTCAAATAGAGCTTTTTGAATAAAAATGAAAGTCAAATGCGTTCAACAAAGCTAATTGAATCAAACGAAAGTCAAAAACATCTAAAAAAATCTAATTAAATCAAATGAAAGTCAAACACATTCAGACAAAGCTATTTGTATCAAATGAAATTCAAATGCATTATACAAATCTAATTGAATCAAATGAAAGTCAAAAACATCTAAAAAATCTAATTAAATCAAATGAAAGTCAAAACACAATAAAAAAAAACTAATTAAATCAAATGAAAGTCAAAACCATTCAAACAAAGCTATTGAATTAAATGAAAGTCAAATGCAATCTACAAAGCTAATTGAATCAAATGAAATTTAAACACATTCAAACAAACCTAATAGAATCAAATGAAAGACGAACACATTCAAACAGAGCTAATTGAATCAAAATAAAAGTCAAACCCATTCAAAAAAGATCTTTTTGAATCAAATTAAGGTCAAATTTAATCTACAAAGCTAATTGAATCAATTGAAAGTTAAACACATTCAAACAAAGCTATTTGAATGAAATGTAAGTCAAACACATTCAAACAGAGCTTTTTGAATCAAATGAAAGTCAAATGCATTCAACAAAGCTAATTGAATCAAATTAAAGATCAAAATATCTAAAAAACCTAATTAAATCAAATGAAAGTCAATCACATTCAGACAAAGCTATTTGAATCAAATGAAAGTCAAATGCATTCTACAAATCTAATTGAATCAAATGAAAGTTAAAAACATTCGAACAAAGCCAATTGAATCAAATGAAAGTCAATCACATTCAGACAAAGCTATTTGAATCAAATTGAAAGTCAAATGCATTTTACAAATCTAATTGAATCAAATGAAAGTAAAAAACATTTGAACAAAGCCAATTGAATCAAATGAAAGTCAAACACATTCAAACAATCCTATCTGAATCAAATGAAAGTCAAACACATTCAAACAGTGCTAATTGAATAAAATGAAAGTCAAAACATTTAAAAAGAGCTTTTTGAATCAAATGAAGGTCAAATGCATTAAGAAAGCAAATTGAATCAAATGTCAGTCAAAACACATTCAAACAAAGCTAATTGAATCAAATGAAAGTCAAACACATTCAAACACAGCTATTTGAATCAAAATGAAAGTCAAATGCTTTCTACAAAGCTAATTGAATCAAATCAAAGTCAAACATTCCAACAAAAGCCAATTGAATCAAATGAAAGTCAAACACATTCAAACAAACCTAATTGAATCATATGAAAGTCAAACACATTTAAACAAAGCTAATTGAATCAAATGAAAGTCAAACACATTCAAACAAAATTGATTAGATCAAATGTAAGTCAAACACATTCAAACAGAGCTTTTTGAATCAAATTAAAGTAAAATGCATTCAACAAAGCTAATTGAATCAAACAAAAGTCAAAAACATCAAAAAAATTAAATTAAATCAAATGACAGTCAAACACATTCAGACAAAGCTATTTGAATCAAATGAAATTCAAATGCATTCTACAAAGCCAATTGAATCAAATGAAAGTCAAACACATTTTAACAAACCTAATTGAATCAAATGAAAGTCAAAATCAATCAAACAAAGCTAATTAAATAAAATGAAAGTCAAACACATTCAAAAAGAGCTTTTTGAATCAAATGAAGGTCAAACGCAATCTACAAAGATAATTGAATCAAATGAAAGTCAAACACATTGAAACAAAGCTAATTGGATAAAAATATAAGTCAAACACATTCAAATAGAGCTTTTTGAATAAAATGAAAGTCAAATGCGTTCAACAAAGCTAATTGAATTCAAACGAAAGTCAAAAACATTTTAAAAAAATCTAATTAAATCAAATGAAAGTCAAACACATTCAGACAAAGCTATTTGTATCAACTGAAAGTCATATGCATTCTACAAATCTAATTGAATCAAATGAAAGTAAAAAACATCTAAAAAATTCAAATTAAATCAATAAAAGGTCAAACACATTCAAACAAAACTATTTGAATCAAATGAAAGTCAAATGCATTCTATAAAGCTAATTGAATCAAATGAAAGTCAAACACATTCAAACAAAGCTAATTGAATCAAATGAAAGTAAAACACTATAAAACAAACCTAATTGAATCAAATGAAAGTAAAACACATTCAAACAGAGCTAATTGAATCAAATGAAAGTCAAACACATTCAAAAAGAGTTTTTTAAATCAAATGAAGGTCAAATGCAATCTGCAAAGCTAATCAAATCAAATGAAAGTCAAAACACATTCAAACAAAGCTAATTGAATCAAATGTAAGTCAAATACATTCAAACAAAGCTTTTTGAATCAAATGAAAGTCAAATGCATTCAACAAAGCTCATTGAATCAAATGAAAGTAAAAAACAACTAAAAAAAATCTAATTAAATCAAATGAAAGTCAAACACATTCAGACAAAGCTATTTGAATCAAATGAATGTCAAATGCATTCTACAAATCTAATTGAATCAAATGAAAGTAAAAAACATTTTGAACAAAGCCAATTGAATCAAATGAAAGTCAAACACATTCAAACAAAACCTAATTGAATCAAATGAAAGTCCAAATCATTCAAACAGAGCTAATTAAATAAAATGAAAGTCAAACACATTCAAAAAGAGCTTTTTGAATGAAATGAAGGTCAAACGCAATCTACAAAGCTAATTTAATCAAATGAAAGTCAAACACATTGAAACAAAGCTAATTGGATAAAATTTAAGTCAAACACATTCAAATAGAGCTTTTTGAATAAAATGAAAGTCAAATGCGTTCAACAAAGCTAATTGAATCAAACGAAAGTCAAAAACATCTAAAAAAAATCTAATTAAATCAAATGAAAGTCAAACACATTCAGACAAAGCTATTTGTATCAAATGAAATTCAAATGCATTATACAAATCTAATTGAATCAAATGAAAGTCAAAAACATCTAAAAAAATCTAATTAAATCAAATGAAAGTCAAACACAATAAAAAAAACTAATTAAATCAAATGAAAGTCAAACCCATTCAAACAAAGCTATTTGAATTAAATGAAAGTCAAATGTAATCTACAAAGCTAATTGAATCAAATGAAATTTAAACACATTCAAACAAACCTAATAGAATCAAATGAAAGACGAACACATTCAAACAGAGCTAATTGAATCAAATAAAAGTCAAACCCATTCAAAAAGATCTTTTTAAATCAAATTAAGGTCAAATTTAATCTACAAAGCTAATTGAATCAATTGAAAGTTAAACACATTCAAACAAAGCTATTTGAATGAAATGTAAGTCAAACACATTCAAACAGAGCTTTTTGAATCAAATGAAAGTAAAATGCATTCAACAAAGCTAATTGAATCAAATTAAAGTTAAAAATATCTAAAAAACCTAATTAAATCAAATGAAAGTCAATCACATTCAGACAAAGCTATTTGAATCAAATGAAAGTCAAATGCATTCTACAAATCTAATTGAATCAAATGAAAGTTAAAAACATTCGAACAAAGCCAATTGAATCAAATGAAAGTCAATCACATTCAGACAAAGCTATTTGAATCAAATTGAAAGTCAAATGCATTCTACAAATCTAATTGAATCAAATAAAAGTAAAAAACATTTGAACAAAGCCAATTGAATCAAATGAAAGTCAAACACATTCAAACAAACCTATCTGAATCAAATGAAAGTCAAACACATTCAAACAGTGCTAATTGAATAAAATGAAAGTCAAACACATTTAAAAAGAGCTTTTTGAATCAAATGAAGGTCAAATGCATTTAAGAAAGCAAATTGAATCAAATGACAGACAAACACATTCAAACAAAGCTAATTGAATCAAATGAAAGTCAAAACACATTCAAACACAGCTATTTGAATCAAATGAAAGTCAAATGCTTTCTACAAAGCTAATTGAATCAAATCAAAGTCAAACATTCCAACAAAAGCCAATTGAATCAAATGAAAGTCAAACACATTCAAACAAACCTAATTGAATCATATGAAAGTCAAACACATTTAAACAAAGCTAATTGAATCAAATGAAAGTCAAACACATTCAAACAAAATTGATTAGATCAAATGTAAGTCAAACACATTCAAACAGAGCTTTTTGAATCAAATTAAAGTAAAATGCATTCAACAAAGCTAATTGAATCAAACAAAAGTCAAAAAACATCAAAAAAAATTAAATTAAATCAAATGACAGTCAAACACATTCAGACAAAGCTATTTGAATCAAATGAAAATTCAAATGCATTCTACAAAGCCAATTGAATCAAATGAAAGTCAAACACATTTTAACAAACCTAATTGAATCAAATGAAAGTCAAAATCAATCAAACAAAGCTAATTAAATAAAATGAAAGTCAAACACATTCAAAAAGAGCTTTTTGAATCAAATGAAGGTCAAACGCAATCTACAAAGATAATTGAATCAAATGAAAGTCAAACACATTGAAACAAAGCTAATTGGATAAAATATAAGTCAAACACATTCAAATAGAGCTTTTTGAATAAAATGAAAGTCAAATGCGTTCAACAAAGCTAATTGAATCAAACGAAAGTCAAAAACATTTAAAAAAATCTAATTAAATCAAATGAAAGTCAAAACACATTCAGACAAAGCTATTTGTATCAACTGAAAGTCATATGCATTCTACAAATCTAATTGAATCAAATGAAAGTAAAAAACATCTAAAAAATTCAAATTTAAATCAATAAAAGGTCAAACACATTCAAACAAAACTATTTGAATCAAATGAAAGTCAAATGCATTCTATAAAGCTAATTGAATCAAATGAAAGTCAAACACATTCAAACAAAGCTAATTGAATCAAATGAAAGTAAAACACTATAAAACAAACCTAATTGAATCAAATGAAAGTTAAAACACATTCAAACAGAGCTAATTGAATCAAATGAAAGTCAAACACATTCAAAAAGAGTTTTTTAAATCAAATGAAGGTCAAATGCAATCTGCAAAGCTAATCAAATCAAATGAAAGTCAAACACATTCAAACAAAGCTAATTGAATCAAATGTAAGTCAAATACATTCAAACAAAGCTTTTTGAATCAAATGAAAGTCAAATGCATTCAACAAAGCTCATTGAATCAAATGAAAGTAAAAAACAACTAAAAAAATCTAATTAAATCAAATGAAAGTCAAACACATTCAGACAAAGCTATTTGAATCAAATGAATGTCAAATGCATTCTACAAATCTAATTGAATCAAATGAAAGTAAAAAACATTTGAACAAAGCCAATTGAATCAAATGAAAGTCAAACACATTCAAACAAACCTAATTGAATCAAATGAAAGTCAAAATCATTCAAACAGAGCTAATTAAATAAAATGAAAGTCAAACACATTCAAAAAGAGCTTTTTGAATGAAATGAAGGTCAAACGCAATCTACAAAGCTAATTGAATCAAATGAAAGTCAAACACATTGAAACAAAGCTAATTGGATAAAATTTAAGTCAAACACATTCAAATAGAGCTTTTTGAATAAAATGAAAGTCAAATGCGTTCAACAAAGCTAATTGAATCAAACGAAAGTCAAAAACATCTAAAAAAATCTAATTAAATCAAATGAAAGTCAAACACATTCAGACAAAGCTATTTGTATCAAATGAAATTCAAATGCATTATACAAATCTAATTGAATCAAATGAAAGTCAAAAACATCTAAAAAAATCTAATTAAATCAAATGAAAGTCAAACACAATAAAAAAAACTAATTAAATCAAATGAAAGTCAAACCCATTCAAACAAAGCTATTTGAATTAAATGAAAGTCAAATGTAATCTACAAAGCTAATTGAATCAAATGAAATTTAAACACATTCAAACAAACCTAATAGAATCAAATGAAAGACGAACACATTCAAACAGAGCTAATTGAATCAAATAAAAGTCAAACCCATTCAAAAAGATCTTTTTGAATCAAATTAAGGTCAAATTTAATCTACAAAGCTAATTGAATCAATTGAAAGTTAAACACATTCAAACAAAGCTATTTGAATGAAATGTAAGTCAAACACATTCAAACAGAGCTTTTTGAATCAAATGAAAGTAAAATGCATTCAACAAAGCTAATTGAATCAAATTAAAGTTAAAAATATCTAAAAAACCTAATTAAATCAAATGAAAGTCAATCACATTCAGACAAAGCTATTTGAATCAAATGAAAGTCAAATGCATTCTACAAATCTAATTGAATCAAATGAAAGTTAAAAACATTCGAACAAAGCCAATTGAATCAAATGAAAGTCAATCACATTCAGACAAAGCTATTTGAATCAAATTGAAAGTCAAATGCATTCTACAAATCTAATTGAATCAAATAAAAGTAAAAAACATTTGAACAAAGCCAATTGAATCAAATGAAAGTCAAACACATTCAAACAAACCTATCTGAATCAAATGAAAGTCAAACACATTCAAACAGTGCTAATTGAATAAAATGAAAGTCAAACACATTTAAAAAGAGCTTTTTGAATCAAATGAAGGTCAAATGCATTTAAGAAAGCAAATTGAATCAAATGACAGACAAACACATTCAAACAAAGCTAATTGAATCAAATGAAAGTCAAACACATTCAAACACAGCTATTTGAATCAAATGAAAGTCAAATGCTTTCTACAAAGCTAATTGAATCAAATGAAAGTTAAAAAAATTCCAACAAAGCCAATTGAATCAAATGAAAGTCAAACACATTCAAACAAACCTAATTGAATCATATGAAAGTCAAACACATTTAAACAAAGCTAATTGAATCAAATGAAAGTCAAACACATTCAAACAAAATTGATTAGATCAAATGTAAGTCAAACACATTCAAACAGAGCTTTTTGAATCAAATTAAAGTAAAATGCATTCAACAAAGCTAATTGAATCAAACAAAAGTCAAAAACATCTAAAAAAATTAAATTAAATCAAATGACAGTCAAACACATTCAGACCAAGCTATTTGAATCAAATGAAATTCAAATGCATTCTACAAAGCCAATTGAATCAAATGAAAGTCAAACACATTTTAACAAACCTAATTGAATCAAATGAAAGTCAAAATCATTCAAACAAAGCTAATTAAATAAAATGAAAGTCAAACACATTCAAAAAGAGCTTTTTGAATCAAATGAAGGTCAAACGCAATCTACAAAGCTAATTGAATCAAATGAAAGTCAAACACATTGAAACAAAGCTAATTGGATAAAATATAAGTCAAACACATTCAAATAGAGCTTTTTGAATAAAATGAAAGTCAAATGCATTCAACAAAGCTAATTGAATCAAACGAAAGTCAAAAACATTTAAAAAAATCTAAATAAATCAAATGAAAGTCAAACACATTCAGACAAAGCTATTTGAATCAAATGAAAGTAAAAAACATTTGAAAAAAGCCAATTGAATCAAATGAAAGTAAAAAACATCTAAAATATTCAAATTAAATCAATAAAAGGTCAAACACATTCAAACAAAACTATTTGAATCAAATGAAAGTCAAATGCATTCTATAAAGCTAATTGAATCAAATGAAAGTCAAACACATTCAAACAAAGCTAATTGAATCAAATGAAAGTAAAACACAATAAAACAAACCTAATTGAATCAAATGAAAGTAAAACACATTCAAACAGAGCTAATTGAATCAAATGAAAGTCAAACACATTCAAAAAGAGTTTTTTAAATCAAATGAAGGTCAAATGCAATCTGCAAAGCTAATCAAATCAAATGAAAGTCAAACACATTCAAACAAAGCTAATTAAATCAAATGTAAGTCAAATAACTTCAAACAAAGCTTTTTGAATCAAATGAAAGTCAAATGCATTCAACAAAGCTCATTGAATCAAATGAAAGTAAAAAACAACTAAAAAAATCTAATTAAATCAAATGAAAGTCAAACACATTCAGACAAAGCTATTTGAATCAAATGAATGTCAAATGCATTCTACAAATCTAATTGAATCAAATGAAAGTAAAAAACATTTGAACAAAGCCAATTGAATCAAATGAAAGTCAAACACATTCAAACAAACCTAATTGAATCAAATGAAAGTCAAACACATTCAAACAAAGCTAATTGAATCAAATGAAAGTAAAACACATTAAAACAAACCTAATTGAATCAAATGAAAGTCAAACACATTCAAACAACGCTAATTGAATCAAATGAAAGTCAAACTGATGTAAAAACTAATAGATGAAATTAGTTTAAACAAGTTAATGAATCAAGCTTAAGCAAAGGATTGATTTTAGGTTGGTGTTTAGGTACGTTTATGTAGAATTTAGGTGTAGGTTTGTAAGGATTACTCACTTAACAAACAAGGATATGAAGGCAAGGATTTCTCACTCAACCAACTAAGTTCAAATTGTATGGAAGAATTACTCACTTGACCACTCAATCTCTTCAAGTCTAACTTGGTACAAAAACCGGTTATTTCACAAACAAATAATCAGTTTTTAAGTTCAAGCAAAAGCTCTTTTTCATTGATCAAAATCTGATTAGAAACTACAATTACATGCCTTTTATAAGCAACTAAAAGAACTAACAATCATTGCTTAACTTAAAGAAGCAAACTGATTTATTAAAGCTTTAAACAACGAAAATGAAACTAAGCCTAAAGTATGTCTAAGTGCAGCAGCCTTTTAGTCTTCATAAGCCCCTTAACGTCCTTATTAAACGCATGTAAATGAGCTAAGGAAACAGCCACAAATTCAGCAAGAAAACCGTTGGAGGTGCATTTGTAACCCCCCCTTGATTCACGCCCCTTTCATTATTCATGCATTGAAGTTTCTCCTTGAGTTCCTCTCAACTGAAATGGCTGGTCAAAATGCTTCAATTAACGTGCTTAATGAGCAATTAAGCAAGTAAATCCATGATTAAAACCAAACGGACCATGGGCAGCAAAAAAACCCAAGGTTTGGTCTTCAAATGATTTCGCAAGTATCACTTCTTTGGATGAACCGTAACTTGGACTTGTGCTTCGACTTGGATGAAAATTGTGATTAAGACTAATAGGACTTTCGTGATTTGTATCACAAACACATTCAAAAAGAGTTTTTTGAATCAAATGAAGGTCAAATGCAATCTGCAAAGCTAATCAAATCAAATGAAAGTCAAACACATTCAAACAAAGCTTATTGAATCAAATGTAAGTCAAATACATTCAAACAAATCTTTTTGAATCAAATGAAAGTCAAATGCATTCAACAAAGCTTATTGAATCAAATGAAAGTCCAAAACATCTAAAAAAAATTTTATTAAATCAAATGAAAGTCAAACACATTCAGACAAAGCTATTTGAATCAAATGAAAGTCAAATGCATTCTACAAATCTAATTGAATCAAATGAAGGTAAAAAACATTTGAACAAAGCCAAACACATTCAAACAGTGCTAATTGAATCAAATGAAAGTCAAACACATTTAAAAAGAGCTTTTTGAATCAAATGAAGGTCAAATGCATTTAATAAACTAATTGAATCAAATGTAAGTCAAACACATTCAAACAGAGCTCTCAAATGCATTCAACAAAGCTAATTGAATCAAACGAAAGTCAAAAACATCTATAAAAATCTAATTAAATCAAATGAAAGTCAAACACATTCAAACAAAGCTATTTGAATCAAATGAAAATCAAATGCATTCTACAAATCTAATTGAATCAAATGAAAGTAAAAACATCTAAAAAATTCAAATTAAATCAATAAAAGGTCAAACACATTCAAACAAAACTATTTGAATCGAATGAAAGTCAAAAGCATTCTATAAAGCTAATTGAATCAAATGAAAGTCAAACACATTCAAACAAAGCTAATTGAATCAAATCAAAGTAAAACACATTCAAACAAACCTAATTGAATCAAATGAAAGTCAAAGACATTCAAACAGAGCTAATTGAATCAAATGAAAGTCAAACACATCCAAACAAAGCTAATTGAATCAAATGTAAGTCAAACACATTCAAACAGAGCTTTTTGAATAAAATAAAAGTCAAAATGCATTCAACAAAGCTAATTGAATCAAATGAAAATCAAACACATTCAAACACAGCTATTTAAATCAAATGAAAGTCAAATGCTTTCTACAAAGCTTATTCAATCAAATGAAAGTCAAAAACATTCCAACAAAGCGAATTGAATCAAATGAAAGTCAAACACATTCAAACAAACCTAATTGAATCATATGAAAGTCAAACACATTCAAACAAAGCTAATTGAATCAAATGAAAGTAAAACACATTCAAACAAATCTAATTGAATCAAATGAAAGTCAAAGACATTCAAACAGAGCTAATTGAATCAAATGAAAGTCAAAGACATTCAAACAGAGCTAATTGAATCAAATGAAAGTCAAACACAATCAAACAAAGCTAATTGAATCAAATGTAAGTCAAACACATTCAAACAGAGCTTTTTGAATCAAATGAAAGTCAAATGCATTTAACAAAGCTAATTGAATCAAATGAAAGTCAAAAAAATCTAAAAAAAACCTAATTAAATGCAATGAAAGTCAAACACATTCAAACAAAGCTATTTGAATCAAATGAAAGTCAAATGCACTCTACAAATCTATTTGAATCAAATGGAAGTAAAAAACAATCGAACAAAGCCAATTGAATCCAATGAAAGTCAAACACATTCAAACAAAGCTTTTTGAATCAAATGAAAGTCAAATGCATTCAACAAAGCTAATTGAATCAAATGAAAGTCAAAAACATCTAAAAAATCTAATTAAATCAAATGAAAGTCAAACACAATAAAAAAAAGCTAATTAAATCAAATGAAAGTCAAACACATTCAAACAAAGCTGTTTGAATTAAATGAAAGTCAAATGCAATCTACAAAGCTAATTGAATCAAATGAAATTTAAACACATTCAAACAAACCTAATTGAATCAAATTAAAGTCAAAAATATCCAAAAAACCTAATTAAATCAAATGAAAGTCAATCACATTCAGACAAAGCTATTTGAATCAAATGAAAGTCAAATGCATTCTACAAAGCTAATTAAATCTAATGAAAGTCAAAAACATTCGAAGAAAGCCAATTGAATCAAATGAAAGTCAAACACATTCAAACAAACCTAATTGAATCAAATTAAAGTCAAAAATATCCAAAAAACCTAATTAAATCAAATGAAAGTCAATCACATTCAGACAAAGCTATTTGAATCAAATGAAAGTCAAATGCATTCTACAAAGCTAATTAAATCTAATAAAAGTCAAAAACATTCGAACAAAGCCAATTGAATCAAATGAAAGTCAAACACATTCAAACAAACCTAATTGAATCAAATGAAAGTCAAAATCATTCAAACAGAGCTAATTAAATAAAATGAAAGTCAAACACATTCAAAAAGAGCTTTTTGAATCAAATGATGGTCAAACACAATCTACAAAGCTAATTGAATCAAATGAAAGTTAAACACATTGAAACAAAGATAATTGGATAAAATTTAAGTCAAACACATTCAAATAGAGCTTTTTGAATAAAATGAAAGTCAAAGGCGTTCAACAAAGCTAATTGAATCAAACGAAAGTAAAAAACATCTAAAAAAATCTAATTAAATCAAATGAAAGTCAAACACATTCAGACAAAGCTATTTGTATCAAATGAAATTCAAATGCATTATACAAATCTAATTGAATCAAATGAAAGTCAAAAACATCTAAAAAAATCTAATTAAATCAAATGAAAGTCAAACACAATAAAAAAAGCTAATTAAATCAAATGAAAGTCAAACCCATTCAAACAAAGCTATTTGAATTAAATGAAAGTCAAATGCAATCTACAAAGCTAATTGAATCAAATGAAATTTAAACACATTCAAACAAACCTAATAGAATCAAATGAAAGACGAACACATTCAAACAGAGCTAATTGAATCAAATAAAAGTCAAACCCATTCAAAAAGATCTTTTTGAATCAAATTAAGGTCAAATTTAATCTACAAAGCTAATTGAATCAATTGAAAGTTAAACACATTCAAACAAAGCTATTTGAATGAAATGTAAGTCAAACACATTCAAACAGAGCTTTTTGAATCAAATGAAAGTCAAATGCATTCAGCAAAGCTAATTAAATCATATTAAAGTCAAAAATATCCAAAAAACCTAATTAAATCAAATGAAAGTCAATCACATTCAGACAAAGCTATTTAAATCAAATGAAAGTCAAATGCATTCTACAAATCTAATTGAATCAAATGAAAGTCAAAAACATTCGAACAAAGCCAATTGAATCAAATGAAAGTCAATCACATTCAGACAAAGCTATTTGAATCAAATTGAAAGTCAAATGCATTCTACAAATCTAATTGAATCAAATGAAAGTAAAAAACATTTGAAACAAAGCCAATTGAATCAAATGAAAGTCAAAGACATTTCAAACAAACCTATCTGAATCAAATGAAAGTCAAACACATCCAAACAAGCTAATTGAATAAAATGAAAGTCAAACACATTTAAAAAGAGCTTTTTGAATCAAATGAAGGTCAAATGCATTTAAGAAAGCAAATTGAATCAACTGACAGTCAAACACATTCAAACAAAGCTAATTGAATCAAATGAAAGTCAAACACATTCAAACACAGCTATTTGAATCAAATGAAAGTCAAATGCTTTCTACAAAGCTAATTGAATCAAATGAAAGTCAAAAACATTCCAACAAAGCCAATTGAATCAAATGAAAGTCAAACACATTCAAACAAACCTAATTGAATCATATGAAAGTCAAACACATTCAAACAAAGCTAATTGAATCAAATGAAAGTCAAACACATTCAAAAAGAGCTTTTTGAATCAAATGAAGGTCAAACGCAATCTACACAGCTAATTGAATCAAATGAAAGTCAAACACATTGAAACAAAGCTAATTGGATAAAATATAAGTCAAACACATTCAAATAGAGCTTTTTGAATAAAATGAAAGTCAAATGCGTTCAACAAAGCTAATTGAATCAAACGAAAGTCAAAAACATTTAAATAAATCTAATTAAATCAAATGAAAGTCAAACACATTCAGACAAAGCTATTTGTATCAACTGAAAGTCATACGCATTCTACAAATCTCATTGAATCAAATGAAAGTAAAAAACATCTAAAAAATTCAAATTAAATCAATAAAAGGTCAAACACATTCAAACAAAACTATTTGAATCAAATGAAAGTCTAATGCATTCTATAAAGCTAATTGAATCAAATGAAAGTCAAACACATTCAAACAAAGCTAATTGAATCAAATGAAAGTAAAACACAATAAAAAACCTAATTGAATCAAATGAAAGTAAAACACATTCAAACAGAGCTAATTGAATCAAATGAAAGTCAAACACATTCAAAAAGAGTTTTTTAAATCAAATGAAGGTCAAATGCAATCTGCAAAGCTAATCAAATCAAATGAAAGTCAAACACATTCAAACAAAGCTAATTGAATCAAATGTAAGTCAAATACATTCAAACAAATCTTTTTGAATCAAATGAAAGTCAAATGCATTCAACAAAGCTCATTGAATCAAATGAAAGTAAAAAACAACTAAAAAAATCTAATTAAATCAAATGAAAGTCAAACACATTCAGACAAAGCTATTTGAATCAAATGAAAGTCAAATGCATTCTACAAATCTAATTGAATCAAATGAAAGTAAAAAACATTTGAACAAAGCCAATTGAATCAAATGAAAGTCAAACAAATTCAAACAAACCTAATTGAATCAAATGAAAGTCAAACACGTTCAAACAAAGCTAATTGAATCAAATGAAAGTAAAACACATTAAAACAAACCTAATTGAATCAAATGAAAGTCAAACACATTCAAACAGCGCTAATTGAATCAAATGAAAGTCAAACTGATGTAAAAACTAATAGATGAAATTAGTTTAAACAAGTTAATGAATCAAGCTTAAGCAAAGGATTGATTTTAGGTTGGTGTTTAGGTACGTTTATGTAGAATTTAGGTGTAGGTTTGTAAGGATTACTCACTTAACAAACAAGGATATGAAGGCAAGGATTTCTCACTCAACCAACTAAGTTCAAATTGTATGGAAGGATTACTCACTTGACCACTCAATCTCTTCAAGTCTAACTTGATACAAAAACCGTTTATTTCCCAAACAAATAATCAGTTTTTAAGTTCAAGCAAAAGCTCTTTTTCATTGATCAAAATCTGATTACAAACTACAATTACATGCCTTTTATAAGCAACTAAAAGAACTAACAATCATTGCTTAACTTAAAGAAGCAAACTGATTTATTAAAGCTTTAAACAACGAAAATGAAACTAAGCCTAAAGTACGTCTAAGTGCAGTAGCCTTTTAGTCTTCATAAGCCCCTTAACGTCCTTATTAAACGCATGTAAATGAGCTAAGCAAACAGCCACAAATTCAGCAAGAAAACCGTTGGAGGTGCATTTGTAACCCCCCCTTGATTCACGCCCCTTTCATTATTCATGCATTGAAGTTTCTCCTTGAGTTCCTCTCAACTGAAATGGCTGTTCAAAATGCTTCAATTAACGTGCTTAATGAGCAATTAAGCAAGTAAATCCATGATTAAAACCAAACGGACCATGGGCAGCAAAAGAACCCAAGGTTTTGTCTTCAAATGATTTCGCAAGTATCACTTCTTTGGATGAACCGTAACTTGGACTTGTGCTTGGACTTGGATGAAAATTGTGACTAGGACTAATAGGACTTTCGTGATTTGTATCATCTTCCCCTTCTTCGAAAGGAGTTGTCCTCAACTCGTCATCTTCTAAATAAGGAGCTAGGTCACCAATATTGAAAGTTGATGAAACTCCAAATTGCCCTCCAAGATCAACTTTGTATGCATTATCATTGATCCTTTCCATGATTTGAAAAGGACCCTCTGCCCTTGGCATCAACTTGTGCTTTCGTTGCTTAGGGAACCTTTCTTTTCGAAGAAAAATCCAAACAAGATCACCCACTTCGAATTTTCTCACATTGCTCAAGTGTTTGTTTGCTTGCTTCTTGTAGGACTCGTTAGCTTTCTCAATGTTCTTCCTAACTTCTTTATGAACATTCATCATGAACTTAACATGCTCCTTGGCTGTCCCATGAACAAATTTGTCCTTAGGAATTGCAATGTTATCAATAGGAACATAAGGATTGACCCCATAAACAATTTCAAATGGTTTGTATTTCGTGGTTTTACTTGGAGTTCTATTGTAAGCAAATTCAGCATGAGCTAGCTTTAGATCCCAATCTTTCCCTCCTTTGTTCACTAAGGCACGAAGCAATGTTCCAAGAACTCTATTCACCACCTTAGTTTGACCATCCGTTTGTGGATGATGGCTAGTTGAGAAAAGTAGCTTGGTACCCACGAGCCTCCATAATGACTTCCAAAAATGGCTCACAAACTTTGTATCACGATCTGAAACAATGGTTCTAGGCAAACCATGTAACTTAGCCACCTCCTTGAAAAAAAGTTGAGCCACGTTATAAGCATCATCCACTTTTTTACAAGCAATGAAATGGGCCATCTTCGAAAATCGATCAACAACCACCATGATTGAATCTTTTCCACGAGCTGTTCTAGGCAAGGCCATGATGAAATCCATACTCAAATCCTCCCAAGGTCTTTCGGGAATTGGCAAAGGCTTGTATTCACCTCTATGAAAGGTCATTTTAGCCCTTTGACAAGTAGAACATCTAGCTAGGATTTGGTGCACGTTAGCTAGCATCTTTGGCCAATAAAAGTGACTTTGCAAGATCTCTAGGGTCTTTTGAATACCCATATGACCAGCAAGGCCTCCTCCATGAGCTTCCCTTATCAATAAGTCACGAATTGCCCCTTTAGGAACACAAAGTTTGTTTCCTTTGAAAAGAAAACCATCCACCATCACGAATTGTCCATTAACTCCATGCTTGCACACCTCAATGATCTCCATAAGTTCAAGATCATCCTTGTAAGATTCCTTCATGATCTCAAAACCAAGGACCTTAGCTTCCATGATTCCAAGTAGGGTATGCCTCCTTGACAAAGCATCAGCTACAATGTTGGCTTTCCCTTGCTTATATTTCGTAGCAAAATTGAAGGATTGAAGGAACTCTACCCACTTAGCATGCCTAGCATTCAATTTTTTTTGGCCATGTATGAACCTCAAAGACTCATGATCCGAATGCAAGATGAATGGTTGTGGCCTCAAATAATGTGACCAATGATCTAAGGCTCGAACCATGGCATAAAATTCTTTGTCATCAGTGGAATAGTTCAATTTCCCTTGGCTCAATTTCTCACTAAAGTAGGCAATGGGTTTTTTTTCTTGGATTAGGACAGCCCCTATTCCCTTCCCACTTGCATCACACTCAACTTCAAAGGGTTTCATGAAATCAGGTAAGGCTAAAACAGGTGCCTCACACATCTTTTTTTTCACTAGTTCAAACGCCTCTTGGGCTTGAGGGTTCCATTGGAAGGTTCCTTTCTTTGTACACTCGGTGATAGGAGCCATGAGGGTACTAAAGTTCTTAATGAACCTTCTATAGAAAGAGGTTAGTCCATGAAATGAACGAACTTCAGTAATGGTTTTTGGGATAGGCCACGAAGCAATGGCTTCTATTTTGCTTGGATCCACCTTGATTCCATCACCTGAAACAATGTAACCAAGAAAAAACAATTTCGGTTAGCAAAAAATGACACTTCTCCAACTTCGCATACAATTTTTTCTCCCTCAAAGTTCTAAAGATTTCTTCCAAGTGCCTCAAATGATCTTCCTCATTTGTACTATAGATGAGAATATCATCTAAGTAAACAACTACAAACCTCCCCAAAAAAGGTCTCAACATCTCATTCATAAGCCTCATGAAAGTACTTGGGGCATTTTTTAAACCAAATGGCATAACAAGCCATTCATACAACCCATGCTTGGTTTTAAAAGCTGTTTTCCACTCATCACCCTCCCTCATACGAATTTGGTGATACCCACTTCTCAAATCAATTTTTGAAAACACTCTAGCCCCACTCAACTCATCCAACATATCATCAAGCCTAGGTATGGGAAACCTATACTTAATGGTTATATTGTTCACAGCCCTACTATCAATACACATCCTCCATGTTCCATCTTTTTTAGGCACTAACAAGGTAGGAACAGCACAAGGACTCATAGACTCTCTCACATAACCCATTTGCTTCAACTCCTCAATTTGTTTTTGCAACTCTTTAGTTTCCATGGGATTACATCTATAAGGTGGTTTGTTAGGAAGGGGTGCTCTCGGAATTAGGTCAATTTGATGTTCTATCCCACGAATGGGAGGTAATCCTAAAGGTAACTCATTAGGAAAAACATCCTCATAAGCTTTGACTAATTCGGCCAACCTAGGGTTTTGTTGAACAAACCCTTCATGCTCCTCCTTAGACAACAACAAAAACACCTCATCTTCCTTCTCTAAGGTCTTTTCGAATTCTTTGAAAGAAAGTAACAAGATTTCCTTTCTTTTGGGCTCTTTTTGTGGTGTTTGCGGTGGTGGGAATTGTGTTTGGGGAATCTTTTTTTGTGGTGGTAAGGGATGCAACACTTTCTTGCTGCCTTGGTGGGTGATAGTATAGGTATTAGTTAGACCATCATGGATTGATTTTCTATCACTTTGCCATGGTCTTCCTAATAAAACGTGACATGCATCCATTGGAATGACATCACACAAAATCTCATCAACATAAGAACCAATCTGAAATTTTACTAAGCATTGTCTCCTAACTCCCGTACTCTTACTCTTATCAAGCCAACTCAATTTGTAAGGGGTAGGGTGTCTAGTGGTTTTCAAATCAAGTTTTTTCACAAGGACACTTGATACAACATTCGCTTCACTACCACTATCAACAATTAAGTCACAAACATCTCCATTAACCTTGCATTTGGTTAAAAAGACATTCTCTCTTTGCAAAGGGTTTCTTTCAACCTCAACTTGCATTTGTAAAGCTCTCCTCAAGACTAGGCTGTTTTTTTCGGGGAAACAATCATCACCTTGTTCCTCCTCTTCATTAGAATCATAAGATTCCAAAGGGTCATTTTCAACACCATTTTCATCCTCTAACTCCTCATCTAGGCTAAAAGGTTGAGCCATCATATTTTTTAGCTCTCTCATGGTTAAAGCTCTAGTATTAGGACAATCCCTCTTATAGTGTCCTCTCCCATGACACTTAAAACACACTATGTCACTCAAGTCCCCGGTTTTGACAACAGCTTTTCCTTTTTCTTTTGGGTCAAAGGAACTTGGGTTTCTTTTGGTGGAATTTGGGAAAGAAGAGTTTTCTTTTGGTGGATTGAATGGACGTTTGAATTTTGGGTCAAAAGAGTTCGAAGGTTTCTTCTTCTTCCTTTGATTATCAAATTTCACCGAAAGCTTACAAGCTTCATCAAAGGTCAGATTGGGTTGCACCTCCACTTTCTCATAAATGTCCTTATCCAAACCAGCCATAAACCTCCCTAATTTGAGTTCTTCGTTTTCCTCTATTTCGCACACAATGGAAAGTTTCTCAAATTCTTTTATGTACTCCTCCACACTACTACTACCTTGTTGCAAGGTACTCCATTTAACATACATGGACTGTTTGTAATTAGAAGGCACAAAACGTCCCCTAAGTTTCTTCCTAAGCTTGGTCCATGTAGAAATACGAGTTTTCCCATTGCTTTCTCGTTTTCTTTGGACTCCTTTCAACCAAGTTTCAGCATACTTGGCTATCTTCACCTTAGCAATCTTGTACTTTTGTTCATCTTCCTCAACGTCTTTGAACTCAAAGTACCTCTCAAGTGATTGCTCCCACTCCAAGTACTTCTCAGGGTCAAGAGTACCATCAAAAAGGTCTACATCCACCTTTAAACTCTTGTCATCATATCTAGGAGGGTTTTGACGCCCATCCCTTTGTTCTTGTGTCAACAAACGAGCCATTAGAGCCATTATATTACCATGTAATTGCTCATTGGTTTCCAAGAGCCTTTGTTGGTTTTCCTCCATAATTCTAAGTCTCCTTTGGTCAACGGTTTCATTTGGGTTTGCTTGATCCATTTGGACAGGAACAACCCCCTACCTGACGCGCCAAATGATGTAAAAACTAATAGATGAAATTAGTTTAAACAAGTTAATGAATCAAGCTTAAGCAAAGGATTGATTTTAGGTTGGTGTTTAGGTACGTTTATGTAGAATTTAGGTGTAGGTTTGTAAGGATTACTCACTTAACAAACAAGGATATGAAGGCAAGGATTTCTCACTCAACCAACTAAGTTCAAATTGTATGGAAGGATTACTCACTTGACCACTCAATCTCTTCAAGTCTAACTTGGTACAAAAACCGGTTATTTCACAAACAAATAATCAGTTTTTAAGTTCAAGAAAAAGCACTTTTTCATTGATCAAAATCTGATTACAAACTACAATTACATGCCTTTTATAAGCAACTAAAAGAACTAACAATCATTGCTTAACTTAAAGAAGCAAACTGATTTATTAAAGCTTTAAACAACGAAAATGAAACTAAGCCTAAAGTACGTCTAAGTGCAGCAGCCTTTTAGTCTTCATAAGCCCCTTAACGTCCTTATTAAACGCATGTAAATGAGCTAAGCAAACAGCCACAAATTCAGCAAGAAAACCGTTGGAGGTGCATTTGTAACCCCCCCTTGATTCACGCCCCTTTCATTATTCATGCATTGAAGTTTCTCCTTGAGTTCCTCTCAACTGAAATGGCTGTTCAAAATGCTTCAATTAACGTGGTTAATGAGCAATTAAGCAAGTAAATCCATGATTAAAACCAAACGGACCATGGGCAGCAAAAGAACCCAAGGTTTGGTCTTCAAATGATTTCGCAAGTATCACTTCTTTGGATAAACCGTAACTTGGACTTGTGCTTGGACTTGGATGAAAATTGTGACTAGGACTAATAGGACTTTCGTGATTTGTATCACAAACACATTCAAAAAGAGTTTTTTGAATCAAATGAAGGTCAAATGCAATCTGCAAAGCTAATCAAATCAAATGAAAGTCAAACACATTCAAACAAAGCTTATTGAATCAAATGTAAGTCAAATACATTCAAACAAATCTTTTTGAATCAAATGAAAGTCAAATGCATTCAACAAAGCTTATTGAATCAAATCAAAGTCAAAAACATCTAAAAAAAAATCTTATTAAATCAAATGAAAGTCAAACACATTCAGACAAAGCTATTTGAATCAAATGAAAGTCAAATGCATTCTACAAATCTAATTGAATCAAATGAAAGTAAAAAACATTTGAACAAAGCCAATTGAATCAAATGAAAGTCAAACACATTCAAACAAAGCTCTCAAATGCATTCAACAAAGCTAATTGAATCAAACGAAAGTCAAAAACATCTATAAAAATCTAATTAAATTAAATGAAAGTCAAACACATTCAAACAAAGCTATTTGAATCAAATGAAAATCAAATGCATTCTACAAATCTAATTGAATCAAATGAAAGTAAAAACATCTAAAAAATTCAAATTAAATCAATAAAAGGTCAAACACATTCAAACAAAACTATTTGAATCAAATGAAAGTTAAAATCATTCTATAAAGCTAATTGAATCAAATGAAAGTCAAACACATTCAAACAAAGCTAATTGAATCAAATGAAAGTAAAACACATCCAAACAAACCTAATTGAATCAAATGAAAGTCAAAGACATTTAAACAGAGCTAATTGAATCAAATGAAAGTCAAACACATCCAAACAAAGCTAATTGAATCAAATGTAAGTCAAACACATTCAAACAGAGCTTTTTGAATAAAATGAAAGTCAAATGCATTCAACAAAGCTAATTGAATCAAATGAAAATCAAACACATTCAAACACAGCTATTTAAATCAAATGAAAGTCAAATGCTTTCTACAAAGCTAATTGAATCAAATGAAAGTCAAAAACATTCCAACAAAGCCAATTGAATCAAATGAAATTCAAACACATTCAAACAAACCTGATTGAATCATATGAAAGTCAAACACATTCAAACAAAGCTTATTGAATCAAATGAAAGTGAAACACATTCAAACAAAATTGATTAGATCAAATGTAAGTCAAACACATTCAAACAGAGCTTTTTGTATCAAATTTAAGTCAAATGCATTTAACAAAGCTAATTGAATCAAACAAAAGTCAAAAACATCTAAAAAAATCAAATTAAATCAAATGACAGTCAAACACATTCGGACAAAGCTATTTGAATCAAATCAAATTCAAATGCATTCTACAAATCTAATTGAATCAAATGAAAGTAAAAAACATTTGAACAAAGCCAATTGAATCAAATGAAAGTCAAACACATTCAAACACAGCTAATTGAATCAAATGAAAGTAAAACACATTAAAACAAACCTAATTGAATCAAATGAAAGTCAAACACATTCAAACAGAGCTAATTGAATCAAATGAAACTCAAACACATTCAAAAAGAGTTTTTTGGATCAAATGAAGGTCAAATGCAATCTGCAAAGCTAATCAAATCAAATGAAAGTCAAACACATTCAAACAAAGCTTATTGAATCAAATGTAAGTCAAATACATTCAAACAAAGCTTTTTGAATCAAATGAAAGTCAAATGTATTCAACAAAGCTTATTGAATCAAATGAAAGTCAAAAACATCTAAAAAAATCTAATTAAATTAAATGAAAGTCAAACATATTCAGACAAAGCTATTTGAATCAAATGAAAGTCAAATGCATTCTACAAATCTAATTGAATCAAATGAAAGTAAAAAACATTTGAACAAAGCCAATTGAATCAAACGAAAGTCAAACACATTCAAACAAACCTATCTGAATCAAATGAAAGTCAAACACATTCAAACAATGCTAATTGAATAAAATGAAAGTCAAACACATTGAAAAAGAGCTTTTTGAATCAAATGAAGGTCAAATGCATTTAAGAAAGCTAATTGAATCAAATGAAAGTCAAACACATTCAAACAAAGCTAATTGAATCAAATGTAAGTCAAACACATTCAAATAGAGCTTTTTGAATCAAATGAAAGTCAAATACATTCAACAAATCTAATTGAATCAAATGAAAGTAAAAAACATCTAAAAAAACCTAATTAAATCAAATGAAAGTCAAACACATTCAAACAAAGCTATTTGTATCAAATGAAAGTAAAATGCATTCTACAAAACTAATTGAATCAAATGAAAGTCAAACACATTCAAACAAAGCTAATTGAATCAAATGTAAGTCAAACAAATTCAAACAGAGCTTTTTGAATCAAATAAAACTCAAATGCATTCAACAAAGCTAATTGAATCAAACGAAAGTCAAAAACATCTAAAAAAAATCTAATTAAATCAAATGAAAGTCAAACACATTCAGACAAAGCTATTTGAATCAAATGAAAATCAAATGCATTTTACAAATCTAATTGACTCAAATGAAGATAAAAAACATCTAAAAAATCAAAAAATCAATAAAAGTCAAACACATTCAAACAAAACTATTTGAATCAAGTGAAAGTCAAAAGCATTCTATAAAGCTAATTGAATTAAATGAAAGTCAAACACATTCAAAAAGAGCTTTTTGCATCAAATGAAGGTCAAATACATTTAAGAAAGCTAATTGAATCATATGAAAGTCAAAGATATTCAAACAGAGCTAATTGAATCAAATGAAAGTCAAACACATTCAAACAAAGCTAATTGAATCAAATGTAAGTCAAACACATTCAAACAGAGCTTTTTGAATCAAATGAAAGTCAAATGCATTTAACAAAGCTAATTGAATGAAATGAAAGTCAGAAATATCTAAAAAAACCTTATTAAATCAAATGAAAGTCAAACACATTCAAACAAAGCTATTTGAATCTAATGAAAGTCAAATGCATTCTACAAAGCTAATTGAATCAAATGGAAGTAAAAAACATTCGAACAAAGCCAAATGAATCCAATGAAAGTCAAACACATTCTAACAAAGCTTTTTGAATCAAATGAAAGTCAAATGCATTCAACAAAGCTAATTGAATCAAATGAAAGTCAAAAACATGTAAAAAAATCTAATTAAATCAAATGAAAGTCAAACACAATAAAAAAAAGCTAATTAAATCGAATGAAAGTCAAACACATTCAAACAAAGCTATTTGAATTAAATGAAAGTCAAATGCAATCTACAAAGCTAATTAAATCAAATGGAAGTTAAATGCATTCAAACAAACCTAATAGAATCAAATGAAAGTCAAACACATTTTAACAAACCTAATTGAATCAAATGAAAGTCAAAATCATTCAAACAAAGCTAATTAAATAAAATGAAAGTCAAACACATTCAAAAAGAGCTTTTTGAATCAAATGAAGGTCAAACGCAATCTACAAAGCTAATTGAATCAAATAAAAGTCAAACACATTGAAACAAAGCTAATTGGATAAAATATAAGTCAAACACATTCAAATAGAGCTTTTTGAATAAAATGAAAGTCAATTGCGTTCAACAAAGCTAATTGAATCAAACGAAAGTCAAAAACTTTTAAAAAAATCTAATTAAATCAAATGAAAGTCAAACACATTCAGACAAAGCTATTTGAATCAAATGAAAGTAAAAAAACATTTGAAAAAAGCCAATTGAATCAAATGAAAGTAAAAAACATCTAAAAAATTCAAATTAAATCAATAAAAGGTCAAACACATTAAAAAAAAACTATTTGAATCAAATGAAAGTCAAATGCATTCTATAAAGCTAATTGAATCAAATGAAAGTCAAACACATTCAAACAAAGCTAATTGAATCAAATGAAAGTAAAACACAATAAAACAAACCTCATTGAATCAAATGAAAGTAAAACACATTCAAACAGAGCTAATTGAATCAAATGAAAGTCAAACACATTCAAAAAGAGTTTTTTAAATCAAATGAAGGTCAAATGCAATCGGCAAAGCTAATCAAATCAAATGAAAGTCAAACACATTAAACAAAGCTAATTAAATCAAATGTAAGTCAAATAACTTCAAACAAAGCTTTTTGAATCAAATGAAAGTCAAATGCATTCAACAAAGCTCATTGAATCAAATGAAAGTAAAAAACAACTAAAAAAATCTAATTAAATCAAATGAAAGTCAAACACATTCAGACAAAGCTATTTGAATCAAATGAAAGTCAAATGCATTCTACAAATCTAATTGAATCAAATGAAAGTAAAAAACATTTGAACAAAGCCAATTGAATCAAATGAAAGTCAAACACATTCAAACAAACCTAATTGAATCAAATGAAAGTCAAATGCATTCTATTAAGCTAATTGAATCAAATGAAAGTCAAACACATTCAAACAAAGCTAATTAAATCAAATGAAAGTCAAACACATTCAAACAAACCTAATTGAATCAAATGAAAGTCAAACACATTTAAACAAAGCTAATTGAATCAAATGAAACTCAAACACATTCAAAAAGAGTTTTTTGAATCAAATGAAGGTAAAATGCAATCTGCAAAGCTAATCAAATCAAATGAAAGTCAAACACATTCAAACAAAGCTTATTGAATCAAATGTAAGTCAAATACATTCAAACAAAGCTTTTTGAATCAAATAAAACTCAAATGCATTCAACAAAGCTAATTGAATCAAACGAAAGTCAAAAACATCTAAAAAAATCTAATTAAATCAAATGAAAGTCAAACACATTCAGACAAAGCTATTTGAATCAAATGAAAGTCAAATGCATTCTACAAATCTAATTGAATCAAATGAAAGTAAAAAACATTTGAACAAAGCCAATTGAATCAAATGAAAGTCAAACACATTCAAACAAACCTATCTGAATCAAATGAAAGTCAAACACATTCAAACAGTGCTAATTGAATAAAATGAAAGTCAAACACATTTAAAAAGAGCTTTTTGAATCAAATAAAGGTCAAATGCATTTAAGAAAACTAATTGAATCAAATGAAAGTCAAACACATTCAAACAAAGCTAATTGAATCAAATGAAAGTCAAACACATTCAAACACAGCTATTCGTATCAAATGAAAGTCAAATGCATTCTACAAAGCTAATTGAATCAAATGAAAGTCAAACACATTCAAACAAAGCTAATTGAATCAAATGTAAGTCAAACAAATTCAAACAGAGCTTTTTGAATCAAATAAAACTCAAATGCATTCAACAAAGCTAATTGAATCAAACGAAAGTCAAAAACATCTAAAAAAATCTAATTAAATCAAATGAAAGTCAAACACATTCAGACAAAGCTATTTGAATCAAATCAAAATCAAATGCATTCTACAAATCTAATTGACTCAAATGAAGGTAAAAAACATCTAAAAAATTCAAATTAAATCAATAAAAGGTCAAACACATTCAAACAAAACTATTTGATTCAAGTGAAAGTCAAAAGCATTCTATAAAGCTAATTGAATTAAATGAAAGTCAAACACATTCAAAAAGAGCTTTTTGCATCAAATGAAGGTCAAATGCATTTAAGAAAGCTAATTGAGTCATATGAAAGTCAAAGATATTCAAACAGAGCTAATTGAATCAAATGAAAGTCAAACACATTCAAACAAAGCTAATTGAATCAAATGTAAGTCAAACACATTCAAACAGAGCTTTTTGAATCAAATGAAAGTCAAATGATTTAACAAAGCTAATTGAATGAAATGAAAGTCAAAAATATATAAAAAAACCTTATTAAATCAAATGAAAGTCAAACACATTCAAACAAAGCTATTTGAATCGAATGAAAGTCAAATGCATTCTACAAAGCTAATTGAATCAAATGGAAGTAAAAAACATTCGAACAAAGCCAAATGAATCCAATGAAAGTCAAACACATTCTAACAAAGCTTTTTGAATCAAATGTAAGTCAAATGCATTCAACAAAGCTAATTGAATCAAATGAAAGTCAAAAACATGTAAAAAAATCTAATTAAATCAAATGAAAGTCAAACACAATAAAAAAAAGCTAATTAAATCGAATGAAAGTCAAACACATTCAAACAAAGCTATTTGAATTAAATGAAAGTCAAATGCAATCTACAAAGCTAATTGAATCAAATGAAAGTTAAATGCATTCAAACAAACCTAATAGAATCAAATGAAAGACGAACACATTCAAACAGAGCTATTTGAATAAAATGAAAGTCAAATGCATTCTATAAAACTAATTGAATCAAATGAAAGTCAAACACATTTAAACAAAGCTAATTGAATCAAATTATAGTAAAACACATTCAAATAAACCTAATAGAATCTAATGAAAGTCAAACACATTCAAACAGAGCTAATTGAATCAAATGAAAGTCAAACACATTCAAACACAGCTATATGAATCAATTGAAAGTCAAATGTTTTCTACAAAGCTAATTGAATCAAATGAAAGTCAAACACATTCAAACAAAGCTAATTGAATCTAATGTAAGTCAAATACATTCAAACAAAGTTTTTTGAATCAAATGAAAGTCAAATGCATTCAACAAAGCTCATTGAATCAAATGAAAGTCAAAAACAACTAAAAAAAATCTAATTAAATCAAATGAAAGTCAAACACATTCAGACAAAGCTATTTGAATCAAATGAAAGTCAAATGCATTCTACAAATCTAATTGAATCAAATGAAAGTAAAAAACATTTGAACAAACCTAATTGAATCAAATGAAAGTCAAACACATTCAAACAAAGCTAATTGAATCAAATGAAAGTAAAATACATTCAAACAAAGCTTTTTGAATCAAATAAAAGTCAAATGCATTCAACAAAGCTCATTGAATCAAATGAAAGTCAAAAACATCTAAAAAAACCTAATTAAATCAAATGAAAGTAAAAAACATTTGAACAAAGCCAATTGAATCAAATGAAACTCAAACACATTCAAAAAGAGTTTTTTGAATCAAATGAAGGTCAAATGCAATCTGCAAAGCTAATCAAATCAAATGAAAGTCAAACACATTCAAACAAAGCTTATTGAATCAAATGTAAGTCAAATACATTCAAACAAAGCTTTTTGAATCAAATGAAAGTCAAATGTATTCAACAAAGCTTATTGAATCAAATGAAAGTAAAAAACATCTAAAAAAATCTAATTAAATCAAATGAAAGTCAAACACATTCAGACAAAGCTATTTGAATCAAATGAAAGTCAAATGCATTCTACAAATCTATTTGAATCAAATGAAAGTAAAAAACATTTGAACAAAGCCAATTGAATCAAATGAAAGTCAAACACATTCAAACAAACCTATCTGAATCAAATGAAAGTCAAACACATTCAAACAATGCTAATTAAATAAAATGAAAGTCAAACACATTGAAAAAGAGCTTTTTGAATCAAATGAAGGTCAAATGCATTTAAGAAAGCTAATTGAATCAAATGAAAGTCAAACACATTCAAACAAACCTATCTGAATCAAATGAAAGTCAAACACAATCAAACAAAGCTGATTAGATCAAATGTAAGTCAAACACATTCAAACAGAGCTTTTTGAATCAAATAAAAGTCAAATGCATTCAACAAAGCTAATTGAATCAACCGAAAGTTTAAAACATTTAAAAAATCTAATTAAATCAAATGAAAGACAAACACATTCAGACAAAGCTATTTGAATCAAATGAAATTCAAATGCATTCTACAAATCAAATTGAATCAAATGAAAGTAAAAACATCTAAAAAATTCTAATTAAATCAATAAAAGGTCAAACACATTCAAACAAAACTATTTGATTCAAATGAAAGTCAAAAGCATTCTATAAAGCCAATTGAATCAAATGAAAGTCAAACACTTTCAAACAAAGCTAATTGAATCAAAAGAAAGTAAAACACATTCAAACAAACCTAATTGAATCAAATGAAAGTCAAAGACATTCAAAAAGAGCTAATTGAATCAAATGAAAGTCAAACACAATCAAACAAAGCTAATTGAATCAAATGTAAGTCAAACACATTCAAACAGAGTTTTTTGAATCAAATGAAAGTCAAATGCATTCAACAAAGCTAATTGAATCAAATGAAAGTCAAAAAAATCTAAAAAAACCTAATTAAATCAAATGAAAGTCAAACACATTCAAACAAAGCTATTTGAATCAAATGAAAGTCAAATGCATTCTACAAATCTATTTGAATCAAATGGAAGTAAAAAACAATCGAACAAAGCAATTTGAATCTAATGAAAGTCAAACACATTCAAACAAAGCTTTTTGAATCAAATGAAAGTCAAATGCATTCAACAAAGCTAATTGAATCAAATGAAAGTCAAAAACATCTAAAAAAATCTACTTAAATCAAATGAAAGTCAAACACAATCAAAAAAAGCTAATTAAATCAAATGAAAGTCAAACACATTCAAACAAAGCTATTTGAATTAAATGAAAGTCAAATGCAATCTACAAAGCTAATTGAATCAAATGAAATTTAAACACATTCAAACAAACCTAATTGAATCAAATTAAAGTCAAAAATAACCAAAAAACCTAATTAAATCAAATGAAAGTCAATCACATTCAGACAAAGCTATTTGAATCAAATGAAAGTCAAATGCATTCTACAAAGCTAATTGAATCAAATGAAAGTAAAAAACATTCGAACAAAGCCAATTGAATCAAATGAAAGTCAAACACAATCAAACAAACCTAATTGAATCAAATGAAAGTCAAAATCATTCAAACAGAGCTAATTAAATAAAATGAAAGTCAAACACATTCAAAAAGAGCTTTTTGAATGAAATGAAGGTCAAACGCAATCTACAAAGCTAATTGAATCAAATGAAAGTCAAACACATTGAAACAAAGCTAATTGGATAAAATTTAAGTCAAACACATTCAAATAGAGCTTTTTGAATAAAATGAAAGTCAAATGTGTTCAACAAAGCTAATTGAATCAAACGAAAGTCAAAATCATCTAAAAAAATCTAATTAAATCAAATGAAAGTCAAACACATTCAGACAAAGCTATTTGTATCAAATGAAATTCAAATGCATTCTACAAATCTAATTGAATCAAATGAAAGTCAAAAACATCGAAAAAAATCTAATTAAATAAAATGAAAGTCAAACACAATAAAAAAAAGCTAATTAAATCAAATGAAAGTCAAACCCATTCAAACAAAGCTATTTGAATTAAATGAAAGTCAAATGCAATCTACAAAGCTAATTGAATCAAATGAAATTTAAACACATTCAAACAAACCTAATAGAATCAAATGAAAGACGAACACATTCAAACAGAGCTAATTGAATCAAATAAAAGTCAAACCCATTCAAAAAGATCTTTTTGAATCAAATTAAGGTCAAATTTAATCTACAAAGCTAATTGAATCAATTGAAAGTTAAACACATTCAAACAAAGCTATTTGAATGAAATAAAAGTCAAACACATTCAAACAGAGCTTTTTGAATCAAATGAAAGTCAAATGCATTCAACAAAGCTAATTGAATCAAATTAAAGTCAAAAATATCCAAAAAACCTAATTAAATCAAATGAAAGTCAATCACATTCAGTCAAAGCTATTTGAATCAAATGAAAGTCAAATGCATTCTACAAATCTAATTGAATCAAATGAAAGTCAAAAACATTCGAACAAAGCCAAATGAATCAAATGAAAGTCAATCAGATTCAGACAAAGCTATTTGAATCAAATGAAAGTCAAATGCATTCTACAAATCTAATTGAATCAAATGAAAGTAAAAAACATTTGAACAAAGCCAATTGAATCAAATGAAAGTCAAACACATTCAAACAAACCTATCTGAATCAAATGAAAATCAAACACATTTAAACAGTGCTAATTGAATAAAATGAAAGTCAAACACATTTAAAAAGAGCTTTTTGAATCAAATGAAGGTCAAATGCATTTAAGAAAGCAAATTGAATCAAATGACAGTCAAACACATTCAAACAAAGCTAATTGAATCAAATGAAAGTCAAACACATTCAAACACAGCTATTTGAATCAAATGAAAGTCAAATGCTTTCTACAAAGCTAATTGAATCAAATGAAAGTCAAAAACATTCCAACAAAGCTAATTGAATCAAATGAAAGTCAAACACATTCAAACAAACCTAATTGAATCAAATGAAAGTCAAACACATTTAAACAAAGCTAATTGAATCAAATGAAAGTCAAACACATTCAAACAAAATTGATTAGATCAAATGTAAGTCAAACACATTCAAACAGAGCTTTTTGAATCAAATTAAAGTCAAATGCATTCAACAAAGCTAATTGAATCAAACAAAAGTAAAAAACATCTAAAAAAATTAAATTAAATCAAATGACAGTCAAACACATTCAGACAAAGCTATTTGAATCAAATGAAATTCAAATGCATTCTACAAAGCCAATTGAATCAAATGAAAGTCAAACACATTTTAACAAACCTAATTGAATCAAATGAAAGTCAAAATCATTCAAACAAAGCTAATTAAATAAAATGAAAGTCAAACACATTCAAAAAGAGCTTTTTGAATCAAATGAAGGTCAAACGCAATCTACAAAGCTAATTGAATCAAATAAAAGTCAAACACATTGAAACAAAGCTAATTGGATAAAATATAAGTCAAACACATTCAAATAGAGCTTTTTGAATAAAATGAAAGTCAATTGCGTTCAACAAAGCTAATTGAATCAAACGAAAGTCAAAAACTTTTAAAAAAATCTAATTAAATCAAATGAAAGTCAAACACATTCAGACAAAGCTATTTGAATCAAATGAAAGTAAAAAAACATTTGAAAAAAGCCAATTGAATCAAATGAAAGTAAAAAACATCTAAAAAATTCAAATTAAATCAATAAAAGGTCAAACACATTAAAAAAAAACTATTTGAATCAAATGAAAGTCAAATGCATTCTATAAAGCTAATTGAATCAAATGAAAGTCAAACACATTCAAACAAAGCTAATTGAATCAAATGAAAGTAAAACACAATAAAACAAACCTCATTGAATCAAATGAAAGTAAAACACATTCAAACAGAGCTAATTGAATCAAATGAAAGTCAAACACATTCAAAAAGAGTTTTTTAAATCAAATGAAGGTCAAATGCAATCGGCAAAGCTAATCAAATCAAATGAAAGTCAAACACATTAAACAAAGCTAATTAAATCAAATGTAAGTCAAATAACTTCAAACAAAGCTTTTTGAATCAAATGAAAGTCAAATGCATTCAACAAAGCTCATTGAATCAAATGAAAGTAAAAAACAACTAAAAAAATCTAATTAAATCAAATGAAAGTCAAACACATTCAGACAAAGCTATTTGAATCAAATGAAAGTCAAATGCATTCTACAAATCTAATTGAATCAAATGAAAGTAAAAAACATTTGAACAAAGCCAATTGAATCAAATGAAAGTCAAACACATTCAAACAAAACCTAATTGAATCAAATGAAAGTCAAACACATTCAAACAAAGCTAATTGAATCAAATGAAAGTAAAACACATTAAAACAAACCTAACTGAATCAAATGAAAGTAAAACACAATCAAACAGCGCTAATTGAATCAAATGAAAGTCAAACACATTCAAAAAGAGTTTTTTGAATCAAATGAAGGTCAAATGCAATCTGCAAAGCTAATTAAATCAAATGAAAGTCAAACACATTCAAACAAAGCTTATTGAATCAAATGTAAGTCAAATACATTCAAACAAATCTTTTTGAATCAAATGAAAGTCAAATGCATTCAACAATGCTTATTGAATCAAATGAAAGTCAAAAACATCTAAAAAAAATCTTATTAAATCAAATGAAAGTCAAACACATTCAGACAAAGCTATTTGAATCAAATGAAAGTCAAATGCATTCTACAAATCTAATTGAATCAAATGAAAGTAAAAAACATTTGAACAAAGTCAATTGAATCAAATGAAAGTCAAACACATTCAAACAAACATATCTGAATCAAATGAAAGTCAAACACATTCAAATAGTGCTAATTGAATAAAATGAAAGTCAAACACATTTAAAAAGAGCTTTTTGAATCAAATGAAGGTCAAATGCATTTAAGAAAGCTAATTGAATCAAATGTAAGTCAAACACATTCAAACAGAGCTCTCAAATGCATTCAACAAAGCTAATTGAATCAAATGAAAATCAAACACATTCAAACACAGCTATTTGAATCAAATGAAAGTCAAATGCTTTCTACAAAGCTAATTGAATCAAATGAAAGTCAAAAACATTCCAACAAAGCCAATTGAATCAAATGAAAGTCAAACACATTCAAACAAACCTAATTGAATAATATGAAAGTCAAACACATTCAAATAAAGCTAATTGAATCAAATGAAAGTGAAACACATTCAAACAAAATTGATTAGATCAAATGTAAGTCAAACACATTCAAACAAAGCTTTTTGAATCAAATTTAAGTCAAATGCATTTAACAAAGCTAATTGAATCAAACAAAAGTCAAAAAACATCTAAAAAAATAAAATTAAATCAAATGACAGTCAAACACATTCAGACAAAGCTATTTGAATCAAATGAAATTCAAATGCATTCTACAAATCTAATTGAATCAAATGAAAGTAAAAAACATTTGAACAAAGCCAATTGAATCAAATGAAAGTCAAACACATTCAAACAAAGCTAATTGAATCAAATGAAAGTAAAACACATTAAAACAAACCTAATTGAATCAAATGAAAGTCAAACACATTCAAACAGAGCTAATTGAATCAAATGAAACTCAAACACATTCAAAAAGAGTTTTTTTAATCAAATAAAGGTAAAATGCAATCTGCAAAGCTAATCAAATCAAATGAAAGTCAAACACATTCAAACAAAGCTTATTGAATCAAATGTAAGTCAAATACATTCAAACAAAGCTTTTTGAATCAAATAAAACTCAAATGCATTCAACAAAGCTAATTGAATCAAACGAAAGTCAAAAACATCTAAAAAAATCTAATTAAATCAAATGAAAGTCAAACACATTCAGACAAAGCTATTTGAATCAAATGAAAGTCAAATGCATTCTACAAATCTAATTGAATCAAATGAAAGTAAAAAACATTTGAACAAAGCCAATTGAATCAAATGAAAGTCAAACACATTCAAACAAACCTATCTGAATCAAATGAAAGTCAAACACATTCAAACAGTGCTAATTGAATAAAATGAAAGTCAAACACATTTAAAAAGAGCTTTTTGAATCAAATAAAGGTCAAATGCATTTAAGAAAACTAATTGAATCAAATGAAAGTCAAACACATTCAAACAAAGCTAATTGAATCAAATGAAAGTCAAACACATTCAAACACAGCTATTTGTATCAAATGAAAGTCAAATGCATTCTACAAAGCTAATTGAATCAAATGAAAGTCAAACACATTCAAACAAAGCTAATTGAATCAAATGTAAGTCAAACAAATTCAAACAGAGCTTTTTGAATCAAATAAAACTCAAATGCATTCAACAAAGCTAATTGAATCAAACGAAAGTCAAAAACATCTAAAAAAATCTAATTAAATCAAATGAAAGTCAAACACATTCAGACAAAGCTATTTGAATCAAATCAAAATCAAATGCATTCTACAAATCTAATTGACTCAAATGAAGGTAAAAAATTCAAATTAAATCAATAAAAGGTCAAACACATTCAAACAAAACTATTTGATTCTAGTGAAAGTCAAAAGCATTCTATAAAGCTAATTGAATTAAATGAAAGTCAAACACATTCAAAAAGAGCTTTTTGCATCAAATGAAGGTCAAATGCATTTAAGAAAGCTAATTGAGTCATATGAAAGTCAAAGATATTCAAACAGAGCTAATTGAATCAAATGAAAGTCAAACACATTCAAACAAAGCTAATTGAATCAAATGTAAGTCAAACACATTCAAACAGAGCTTTTTGAATCAAATGAAAGTCAAATGCATTTAACAAAGCTAATTGAATGAAATGAAAGTCAAAAATATCTAAAAAAACCTTATTAAATCAAATGAAAGTCAAACACATTCAAACAAAGCTATTTGAATCGAATGAAAGTCAAATGCATTCTACAAAGCTAATTGAATCAAATGGAAGTAAAAAAACATTCGAACAAAGCCAAATGAATCCAATGAAAGTCAAACACATTCTAACAAAGCTTTTTGAATCAAATGTAAGTCAAATGCATTCAACAAAGCTAATTGAATCAAATGAAAGTAAAAAACATGTAAAAAAATCTAATTAAATCAAATGAAAGTCAAACACAATAAAAAAAAAGCTAATTAAATCGAATGAAAGTCAAACACATTCAAACAAAGCTATTTGAATTAAATGAAAGTCAAATGCAATCTACAAAGCTAATTGAATCAAATGAAAGTTAAATGCATTCAAACAAACCTAATAGAATCAAATGAAAGACGAACACATTCAAACAGAGCTAATTGAATAAAATGAAAGTCAAATGCATTCTATAAAACTAATTGAATCAAATGAAAGTCAAACACATTTAAACAAAGCTAATTGAATCAAATTATAGTAAAACACATTCAAATAAACCTAATAGAATCTAATGAAAGTCAAACACATTCAAACAGAGCTAATTGAATCAAATGAAAGTCAAACACATTCAAACACAGCTATATGAATCAATTGAAAGTCAAATGCTTTCTACAAAGCTAATTGAATCAAATGAAAGTCAAACACATTCAAACAAAGCTAATTGAATCTAATGTAAGTCAAATAAATTCAAACAAAGTTTTTTGAATCAAATGAAAGTCAAATGCATTCAACAAAGCTCATTGAATCAAATGAAAGTCAAAAACAACTAAAAAAAATCTAATTAAATCAAATGAAAGTCAAACACATTCAGACAAAGCTATTTGAATCAAATGAAAGTCAAATGCATTCTACAAATCTAATTGAATCAAATGAAAGTAAAAACCATTTGAACAAACCTAATTGAATCAAATGAAAGTCAAACACATTCAAACAAAGCTAATTGAATCAAATGAAAGTAAAATACATTCAAACAAAGCTTTTTGAATCAAATAAAAGTCAAATGCATTCAACAAAGCTCATTGAATCAAATGAAAGTCAAAAACATCTAAAAAAACCTAATTAAATCAAATGAAAGTAAAAAACATTTGAACAAAGCCAATTGAATCAAATGAAACTCAAACACATTCAAAAAGAGTTTTTTGAATCAAATGAAGGTAAAATGCAATCTGCAAAGCTAATCAAATCAAATGAAAGTCAAACACATTCAAACAAAGCTTATTGAATCAAATGTAAGTCAAATACATTCAAACAAAGCTTTTTGAATCAAATAAAACTCAAATGCATTCAACAAAGCTAATTGAATCAAACGAAAGTCAAAAACATCTAAAAAAATCTAATTAAATCAAATGAAAGTCAAACACATTCAGACAAAGCTATTTGAATCAAATGAAAGTCAAATGCATTCTACAAATCTAATTGAATCAAATGAAAGTAAAAAACATTTGAACAAAGCCAATTGAATCAAATGAAAGTCAAACATATTCAAACAAACCTATCTGAATCAAATGAAAGTCAAACACATTCAAACAGTGCTAATTGAATAAAATGAAAGTCAAACACATTTAAAAAGAGCTTTTTGAATCAAATAAAGGTCAAATGCATTTAAGAAAACTAATTGAATCAAATGAAAGTCAAACACATTCAAACAAAGCTAATTGAATCAAATGAAAGTCAAACACATTCAAACACAGCTATTTGTATCAAATGAAAGTCAAATGCATTCTACAAAGCTAATTGAATCAAATGAAAGTCAAACACATTCAAACAAAGCTAATTGAATCAAATGTAAGTCAAACAAATTCAAACAGAGCTTTTTGAATCAAATAAAACTCAAATGCATTCAACAAAGCTAATTGAATCAAACGAAAGTCAAAAACATCTAAAAAAAATCTAATTAAATCAAATGAAAGTCAAACACATTCAGACAAAGCTATTTGAATCAAATCAAAATCAAATGCATTCTACAAATCTAATTGACTCAAATGAAGGTAAAAAACATCTAAAAAATTCAAATTAAATCAATAAAAGGTCAAACACATTCAAACAAAACTATTTGATTCAAGTGAAAGTCAAAAGCATTCTATAAAGCTAATTGAATTAAATGAAAGTCAAACACATTCAAAAAGAGCTTTTTGCATCAAATGAAGGTCAAATGCATTTAAGAAAGCTAATTGAGTCATATGAAAGTCAAAGATATTCAAACAGAGCTAATTGAATCAAATGAAAGTCAAACACATTCAAACAAAGCTAATTGAATCAAATGTAAGTCAAACACATTCAAACAGAGCTTTTTGAATCAAATGAAAGTCAAATGCATTTAACAAAGCTAATTGAATGAAATGAAAGTCAAAAATATCTAAAAAAACCTTATTAAATCAAATGAAAGTCAAACACATTCAAACAAAGCTATTTGAATCGAATGAAAGTCAAATGCATTCTACAAAGCTAATTGAATCAAATGGAAGTAAAAAACATTCGAACAAAGCCAAATGAATCCAATGAAAGTCAAACACATTCTAACAAAGCTTTTTGAATCAAATGTAAGTCAAATGCATTCAACAAAGCTAATTGAATCAAATGAAAGTAAAAAACATGTAAAAAAATCTAATTAAATCAAATGAAAGTCAAACACAATAAAAAAAAGCTAATTAAATCGAATGAAAGTCAAACACATTCAAACAAAGCTATTTGAATTAAATGAAAGTCAAATGCAATCTACAAAGCTAATTGAATCAAATGAAAGTTAAATGCATTCAAACAAACCTAATAGAATCAAATGAAAGACGAACACATTCAAACAGAGCTAATTGAATAAAATGAAAGTCAAATGCATTCTATAAAACTAATTGAATCAAATGAAAGTCAAACACATTTAAACAAAGCTAATTGAATCAAATTATAGTAAAACACATTCAAATAAACCTAATAGAATCTAATGAAAGTCAAACACATTCAAACAGAGCTAATTGAATCAATTGAAAGTCAAACACATTCAAACACAGCTATATGAATCAATTGAAAGTCAAATGCTTTCTACAAAGCTAATTGAATCAAATGAAAGTCAAACACATTCAAACAAAGCTAATTGAATCTAATGTAAGTCAAATACATTCAAACAAAGTTTTTTGAATCAAATGAAAGTCAAATGCATTCAACAAAGCTCATTGAATCAAATGAAAGTCAAAAACAACTAAAAAAAAATCTAATTAAATCAAATGAAAGTCAAACACATTCAGACAAAGCTATTTGAATCAAATGAAAGTCAAATGCATTCTACAAATCTAATTGAATCAAATGAAAGTAAAAAACATTTGAACAAACCTAATTGAATCAAATGAAAGTCAAACACATTCAAACAAAGCTAATTGAATCAAATGAAAGTAAAATACATTCAAACAAAGCTTTTTGAATCAAATAAAAGTCAAATGCATTCAACAAAGCTCATTGAATCAAATGAAAGTCAAAAACATCTAAAAAAACCTAATTAAATCAAATGAAAGTCAAACACATTCAAACAAAGCTATTTGTATTAAATGAAAGTCAAATGCATTCTACAAAGCTAATTGAATCAAATGAAAGTCAAACACATTCAAAAAGAGCTTTTTGAATCAAATGAAGGTCAAATGCATTTAAGAAAGCTAATTGAATCATATGAAAGTCTAAGATATTCAAACAGAGCTAATTGAATCAAATGAAAGTCAAACACATTCAAACAAAGCTAATTGAATCAAATGTAAGTCAAACAAATTCAAACAGAGCTTTTTGAATCAAATAAAACTCAAATGCATTCAACAAAGCTAATTGAATCAAACGAAAGTCAAAAACATCTAAAAAAATCTAATTAAATCAAATGAAAGTCAAACACATTCAAACAAAGCTAATTGAATCAAATGAAAGTAAAACACATTAAAACAAACCTAATTGAATCAAATGAAAGTAAAACACATTAAAACAGCGCTAATTGAATCAAATGAAAGTCAAACACATTCAAACAAAGCTATTTGAATTAAATGAAAGTAAAAAACACATTCAGACAAAGCTATTTGAATCAAATGAAAGTCAATTGCATTTTACAAATCTAATTGAATCAAATGAAAGTAAAAAACATTTGAACAAAGCCAATTGAATCAAATGAAAGTTAAACACATTCAAACAAACCTATCGGAATCAAATGAAAGTCAAACACATTCAAACAGTGCTAATTGAATAAAATGAAAGTCAAACACATTTAAAAAGAGCTTTTTGAATCAAATGAAGGTCAAATGCATTTAAGAAAGCTAATTGAATCAAATGTAAGTTAAACACATTCAAACAAAGCTAATTGAATCAAATGTAAGTCAAACACATTCAAACAGAGCTCTCAAATGCATTCAACAAAGCTAATTGAATCAAACGAAAGTCAAAAACATCTAAAAAAATCTAATTAAATCAAATGAAAGTCAAACACATTCAAACAAAGCTATTTGAATCAAATGAAAATCAAATGCATTCTACAAATCTAATTGACTCAAATGAAAGTAAAAAATTCAAATTAAATCAATAAAAGGTCAAACACATTCAAACAAAACTATTTGAATCAAGTGAAAGTCAAAAGCATTCTTTAAAGCTAATTGAATTAAATGAAAGTCAAACACATTTAAAAAGAGCTTTTTGAATCAAATGAAGGTCAAATGCATTTAAGAAAGCTAATTGAATCAAATGTAAGTCAAACACATTCAAACAAAGCTAATTGAATCAAATGTAAGTCAAACACATTCAAACAGAGCTCTCAAATGCATTCAACAAAGCTAATTGAATCAAACGAAAGTCAAAAACATCTAAAAAAATCTAATTAAATCAAATGAAAGTCAAACACATTCAAACAAAGCTATTTGAATCAAATGAAAATCAAATGCATTCTACAAATCTAATTGACTCAAATGAAAGTAAAAAACATCTAAAAAATTCAAATTAAATCAATAAAAGGTCAAACACATTCAAACAAAACTATTTGAATCAAGTGAAAGTCAAAAGCATTCTTTAAAGCTAATTGAATTAAATGAAAGTCAAACACATTCAAATAGAGCTTTTTGAATCAAATGAAGGTCAAATGCATTTAAGAAAGCTAATTGAATCATATGAAAGTCAAACACATACAAACAAAGCTAATTGAATCAAATGTAAGTCAAACACATTCAAACAGAGCTTTTTAAATCAAATGAAAGTCAAATGCATTTAACAAAGCTAATTGAATCAAACGAAAGTCAAAAACATGTAAAAAAATCTAATTAAATCAAATGAAAGTCAAACACAATAAAAAAAGCTAATTAAATCAAATGAAAGTCAAACACATTCAAACAAAGCTATTTGAATAAAATGAAAGTCAAATGCAATTTACAAAGCTAATTGAATCAAATGAAAGTGAAACGCATTCAAACAAACCTAATAGTATCAAATGAAAGACGAACACATTCAAACAAAGCTAATTGAATCAAATGAAAGTCAAATACATTCAACAAATATAATTGAATCAAATGAAAGTCAAAAACATCTAAAAAAACCTAATTAAATCAAATGAAAGTCAAACACATTCAAACAAAGCTATTTGTATCAAATGAAAGTCAAATGCATTCTACAAAGCTAATTGAATCAAACAAAAGTCAAAAACATCTAAAAAAATCAAATTAAATCAAATGACAGTCAAACACATTCAGACAAAGCTATTTGAATCAAATGAAATTCAAATGCATTCTACAAATCTAATAGAATCAAATGAAAGTAAAAAACATTTGAACAAAGCCAATTGAATCAAATGAAAGTCAAACACATTCAAACAAACCTATCTGAATCAAATGAAAGTCAAACACATTCTAACAGTGCTAATTGAATAAAGTGAAAGTCAAACACATTGAAAAAGAGCTTTTTGAATCAAATGAAGGTCAAATGCATTCAAGAAAGCTAATTTAATCAAATGAAAGTCAAACACATTTAAACAAAGCTAATTGAATCAAATGTAAGTCAAACACATTCAAATAGAGCTTTTTGAATCAAATGAAAGTCAAATACATTTAACAAATCTAATTGAATCAAATGAAAGTCAAAAACATCTAAAAAAACCTAATTAAATCAAATGAAAGTCAAACACATACAAACAAAGCTATTTGTATCAAATGAAAGTCAAATGCATTCTACAAAGCTAATTGAATCAAATGAAAGTCAAACACATTTAAACAAAGCTAATTGAATCAAATGTAAGTCAAACAAATTCAAACAGAGCTTTTTGAATCAAATAAAACTCAAATGCATTCAACAAAGCTAATTGAATCAAACGAAAGTCAAAAACATCTAAAAAAATCTAATTAAATCAAATGAAAGTCAAACACATTCAGACAAAGCTATTTGAATCAAATGAAAATCAAATGCATTCTACAAATCTAATTGACTCAAATGAAGGTAAAAAACATCTAAAAAATTCAAATTAAATCAATAAAAGGTCAAACACATTCAAACAAAACTATTTGAATCAAGTGAAAGTCAAAAGCATTCTATGAAGCTAATTGAATTAAATGAAAGTCAAACACATTCAAAAAGAGCTTTTTGAATCAAATGAAGGTCAAATGCATTTAAGAAAGCTAATTGAATCATATGAAAGTCAAAGATATTCCAACAGAGCTAATTGAATCAAATGAAAGTCAAACACATTCAAACAAAGCTAATTGAATCAAATGTAAGTCAAACACATTCAAACAGAGCTTTTTCAATCAAATGAAAGTCAAATGCATTTAACAAAGCTAATGAATGAAATGAAAGTAAAAAATATCTAAAAAAACCTTATTAAATCAAATGAAAGTCAAACACATTCAAACAAAGCTATTTGAATCGAATGAAAGTCAAATGCATTCTACAAAGCTAATTGAATCAAATGAAAGTTAAATGCATTCAAACAAACCTAATAGAATCAAATGAAAGACGAACACATTCAAACAGAGCTAATTGAATCTAATGAAAGTCAAATGCATTCTATAAAACTAATTGAATCAAATGAAAGTCAAACACATTTAAACAAAGCTAATTGAACCAAATTATAGTAAAACACATTCAAACAAACCTAATAGAATCTAATGAAAGTCAAACACATTCAAACAGAGCTAATTGAATCAAATGAAAGTCAAACACATTCAAACACAGCTATTTGTATCAAATGTAAGTCAAATACATTCAAACAAAGCTTTTTGAATCAAATGAAAGTCAAATGCATTTAACAAAGCTTATTGAATCAAATGAAAGTCAAAAACATCTAAAAAAAATCTTATTAAATCAAATGAAAGTCAAACACATTCAGACAAAGCTATTTGAATCAAATGAAAGTCAAATGCATTTTACAAATCTAATTGAATCAAATGAAAGTAAAAAACATTTGAACAAAGCCAATTGAATCAAATGAAAGTCAACACATTCAAACAAACCTATCTGAATCAAATGAAAGTCAAACACATTCAAACAGTGCTAATTGAATAAAATGAAAGTCAAACACATTTAAAAAGAGCTTTTTGAATCAAATGAAGGTCAAATGCATTTAAGAAAGCTAATTGAATCAAATGTAAGTCAAACACATTCAAACAAAGCTAATTGAATCAAATGTAAGTCAAACACATTCAAACAGAGCTCTCAAATGCATTCAACAAAGCTAATTGAATCAAACGAAAGTCAAAAACATCTAAAAAAATCTAATTAAATCAAATGAAAGTCAAACACATTCAAACAAAGCTATTTGAATCAAATGAAAATCAAATGCATTCTACAAATCTAATTGACTCAAATGAAAGTAAAAAACATCTAAAAAATTCAAATTAAATCAATAAAAGGTCAAACACATTCAAACAAAACTATTTGAATCAAGTGAAAGTCAAAAGCATTCTATAAAGCTAATTGAATTAAATGAAAGTCAAACACATTCAAAAAGAGCTTTTTGAATCAAATGAAGGTCAAATGCATTTAAGAAAGCTACTTGAATCATATGAAAGTCAAACACATTCAAACAAAGCTAATTGAATCAAATGTAAGTCAAACACATTCAAACAGAGCTTTTTGAATCAAATGAAAGTCAAATGCATTCAACAAAGCTAATTGAATCAAACGAAAGTCAAAAACATGTAAAAAAATCTAATTAAATCAAATGAAAGTCAAACACAATAAAAAAAGCTAATTAAATCCAATGAAAGTCAAACACATTCAAACAAAGCTATTTGAATAAAATGAAAGTCAAATGCAATCTACAAAGCTAATTGAATCAAATGAAAGTGAAACGCATTCAAACAAACCTAATAGTATCAAATGAAAGACGAACACATTCAAACAAAGCTAATTGAGTCAAATGAAAGTCAAATACATTCAACAAATCTAATTGAATCAAATGAAAGTCAAAAACATCTAAAAAAACCTAATTAAATCAAATGAAAGTCAAACACATTCAAACAAAGCTATTTGTATCAAATGAAAGTCAAATGCATTCTACAAAGCTAATTGAATCAAACAAAAGTCAAAAACATCTAAAAAAATCAAATTAAATCAAATGACAGTCAAACACATTCAGACAAAGCTATTTGAATCAAATGAAATTCAAATGCATTCTACAAATCTAATTGAATCAAATGAAAGTAAAAAACATTTGAACAAAGCCAATTGAATCAAATGAAAGTCAAACACATTCAAACAAACCTATCTGAATAAAATGAATGTCAAACACATTGAAAAAGAGCTTTTTGAATCAAATGAAGGTCAAATGCATTCAAGAAAGCTAATTGAATCAAATGAAAGTCAAACACATTTAAACAAAGCTAATTGAATCAAATGTAAGTCAAACACATTCAAATAGAGCTTTTTGAATCAAATGAAAGTCAAATACATTCAACAAATCTAATTGAATCAAATGAAAGTCAAAAACATCTAAAAAAACCTAATTAAATCAAATGAAAGTCAAACACATTCAAACAAAGCTATTTGTATCAAATGAAAGTCAAATGCATTCTACAAAGCTAATTGAATCAAATGAAAGTCAAACACATTTAAACAAAGCTAATTGAATCAAATGTAAGTCAAACAAATTCAAATAGAGCTTTTTGAATCAAATAAAACTCAAATGCATTCAACAAAGCTAATTGAATCAAACGAAAAGTCAAAAACATCTAAAAAAATCTAATTAAATCAAAATGAAAGTCAAAACACATTCAGACAAAGCTATTTGAATCAAATGAAAATCAAATGCATTCTACAAATCTAATTGACTCAAATGAAGGTAAAAAACATCTAAAAAAATTCAAATTAAATCAATAAAAGGTCAAACACATTCAAACAAAACTATTTTGAATCAAGTGAAAGTCAAAAGCATTCTATAAAGCTAATTGAATTAAATGAAAGTCAAACACATTCAAAAAGAGCTTTTTTGAATCAAATGAAGGTCAAATGCATTTAAGAAAGCTAATTGAATCATATGAAAGTCAAAGATATTCAAACAGAGCTAATTGAATCAAATGAAAGTCAAACACATTCAAACAAAGCTAATTGAATCAAATGTAAGTCAAACACATTCAAACAGAGCTTTTTGAATCAAATGAAAGTCAAATGCATTTAACAAAGCTAATGAATGAAATGAAAGTAAAAAATATCTAAAAAAACCTTATTAAATCAAATGAAAGTCAAACACATTCAAACAAAGCTATTTGAATCGAATGAAAGTCAAATGCATTCTACAAAGCTAATTGAATCAAATGGAAGTAAAAAACATTCGAACAAAGCCAAATGAATCCAATGAAAGTCAAACACATTCTAACAAAGCTTTTTGAATCAAATGAAAGTCAAATGCATTCAACAAAGCTAATTGAATCAAATGAAAGTCAAAAACATGTAAAATAATCTAATTAAATCAAATGAAAGTCAAACACAATAAAAAAAAGCTAATTAAATCGAATGAAAGTCAAACACATTCAAAAAAAGCTATTTGAATTAAATGAAAGTCAAATGCAATCTACAAAGCTAATTGAATCAAATGAAAGTTAAATGCATTCAAACAAACCTAATAGAATCAAATGAAAGACGAACACATTCAAACAGAGCTAATTGAATCAAATGAAAGTCAAATGCATTCTATAAAACTAATTGAATCAAATGAAAATCAAACACATTTAAACAAAGCTAATTGAATCAAATTATAGTAAAACACATTCAAACAAACCTAATAGAATCTAATGAAAGTCAAACACATTCAAACAGAGCTAATTGAATCAAATGAAAGTCAAACACATTCAAACACAACTATTTGAATCAATTGAAAGTCAAATGCTCTCTACAAAGCTAATTCAATCAAATGAAAGTCAAACACATTCAAACAAAGTTAATTGAATCAAATGTAAGTCAAATACATTTAAACAAAGCTTTTTGAATCAAATGAAAGTCAAATGCATTCAACAAAGCTCATTGAATCAAATGAAAGTCAAAAACAACTAAAAAAATCTAATTGAATCAAATGAAAGTCAAACACATTCAAACACAGCTATTTGAATCAAATGAAAGTCAAATGCTATCTACAAAGCTAATTGAATCAAATGAAAGTAAAAAACATTCCAACAAAGCCAATTGAATCAAATGAAAGTCAAACACATTCAAACAAACCTAATTGAATCAAATGAAAGTTAAAAACATTCAAACAAAGCTAATTGAATCAAACAAAAGTCAAACACATTCAAACAAAGCTAATTGAATCAAATGTAAGTCAAACACATTCAAACAGAGCTTTTTGAATCAAATGAAAGTCAAATGCATTCAACAAAGCTAATTGAATCAAACGAAAGTCAAAAACATCTATAAAAATCTAATTAAATTAAATGAAAGTCAAACACATTCAGACAAAGCTATTTGAATCAAATGAAATTCAAATGCATTCTATAAATCTAATTAAATCAAATGAAAGTAAAAACATCTAAAAAATTCAAATTAAATCAATAAAAGGTCAAACACATTCAAACAAAACTATTTGAATCAAATGAAAGTCAAAAGCATTCTATAAAGCTAATTGAATCAAATGAAAGTCAAACACTTTCAAACAAAGCTAATTGAATCAAATGAAAGTCTAAAACATCTAAAAAAACCTAATTAAATCAAATGAAAGTCAAACACATTCAAACAAAGCTATTTGAATCAAATGAAAGTCAAATGCATTCTACAAAGGTTATTGAATCAAATGAAAGTAAAAAACATTCGAACAAAGCCAAATGAATCCAATGACAGTCAAACACATTCTAACAAAGCTTTTTGAATCAAATGAAAGTCGAATGCATTCAACAAAGCTAATTGAATCAATGAAAGTCAAAAACATGTAAAAAAAATCTAATTAAATCAAATGAAAGTGAAACACAATAAAAAAAGCTAATTAAATCAAATGAAAGTCAAACACATTCAAACAAAGCTATTTGAATAAAATGAAAGTCAAATGCAATCTACAAAGCTAATTGAATCAAATGAAAGTGAAACGCATTCAAACAAACCTAATAGTATCAAATGAAAGACGAACACATTCAAACAAAGCTAATTGAATCAAATGAAAGTCAAATACATTCAACAAATCTAATTGAATCAAATGAAAGTCAAAAACATCTAAAAAAACCTAATTAAATCAAATGAAATTTAAACACATTCAAACAAAACTATTTGTATCAAATGAAAGTCAAATGCATTCTACAAAGCTAATTGAATCAAACAAAAGTCAAAAACATCTAAAAAAAAGCAAATTAAATCAAATGACAGTCAAACACATTCAGACAAAGCTATTTGAATCAAATGAAATTCAAATGCATTCTACAAATCTAATTGAATCAAATGAAAGTAAAAAACATTTGAACAAAGCTAATTGAATCAAATGAAAGTCAAACACATTCAAACAAACCTATCTGAATCAAATGAAAGTCAAACACATTCAAACAGTGCTAATTGAATAAAATGAAAGTCAAACACATTGAAAAAGAGCTTTTTGAATCAAATGAAGGTCAAATGCATTTAAGAAAGCTAATTGAATCAAATGAAAGTCAAACACATTCAAACAAAGCTAATTGAATCAAATGTAAGTCAAACACATTCAAATAGAGCTTTTTGAATCAAATGAAAGTCAAATACATTCAACAAATCTAATTGAATCAAATGAAAGTCAAAAACATCTAAAAAAACCTAATCAAATCAAATGAAAGTCAAACACATTCAATCAAAGCTATTTGTATCAAATGAAAGTCAAATGCATTCTACAAAGCTAATTGAATCAAATGAAAGTCTAACACATTCAAACAAAGCTAATTGAATCAAATGTAAGTCAAACAAATTCAAACAGAGCTTTTTGAATCAAATAAAACTCAAATGCATTCAACAAAGCTAATTGAATCAAACGAAAGTCAAAAACATCTAAAAAAATCTAATTAAATCAAATGAAAGTCAAACACATTCAGAAAGCTATTTGAATCAAATGAAAATCAAATGCATTCTACAAATCTAATTGACTCAAATGAAGGTAAAAAACATCTAAAAATTCAAATTAAATCAATAAAAGGTCAAGCACATTCAAACAAAACTATTTGAATCAAGTGAAAGTCAAAAGCATTCTATAAAGCTAATTGAATTAAATGAAAGTCAAACACATTCAAAAAGAGCTTTTTGAATCAAATGAAGGTCAAATGCATTTAAGAAAGCTAATTAAATCATATGAAAGTCAAAGATATTCAAACAGAGCTAATTAAATCAAATGAAAGTCAAACACATTCAAACAAAGCTAATTGAATCAAATGTAAGTCAAACACATTCCAACAGAGCTTTTTGAATCAAATGAAAGTCAAATGCATTCAACAAAGCTAATTGAATCAAACGAAAGTCAAAAACATCTAAAAAAATCTAATTAAATAAAATGAAAGTCAAACACATTCAAAAAGAGCTTTTTGAATCAAATGAAGGTAAAACACATTCAAACAAAGCTAATTTAATCAAATGAAAGTAAAACACATTCAAACAAACCTAATTGAATCAAATGAAAGTCAAAGACATTTAAACAGAGCTAATTGAATCAAATGAAAGTCAAACACATTCAAACAAAGCTAATTAAATCAAATGTAAGTCAAACACATTTAAATAGAGCTTTTTGAATCAAATGAAAGTCAAATACATTCAACAAATCTAATTGAATCAAATGAAAGTCAAATGCATTCAACAAATCTAATTAAATTAAATGAAAGTCAAACACATTCAGACAAAGCTATTTGAATCAAATGAAATTCAAATGCATTCTACAAATCTAATTGAATCAAATGAAAGTAAAAACATCTAAAAAATTCAACTTAAATCAATAAAAGGTCAAACACATTCAAACAAAACTATTTGAATCAAATGAAAGTTAAAAACATCTAAAAAAACCTAATTAAATCAAATGAAAGTCAAACACATTCAAACAAAGCTATTTGTATCAAATGAAAGTCAAATGCATTCTACAAAGCTAATTGAATCAAACAAAAGTCAAAAACATCTAAAAAAATCAAATTAAATCAAATGACAGTCAAACACATTCAGACAAAGCTATTTGAATCAAATGAAATTCAAATGCATTCTACAAATCTAATTGAATCAAATGAAAGTAAAAAACATTTGAACAAAGCCAATTGAATCAAATGAAAGTCAAACACATTCAAACAAACCTATCTGAATCAAATGAAAGTCATACACATTCAAACAGTGCTAATTGAATAAAATGAAAGTCAAACACATTGAAAAAGAGCTTTTTGAATCAAATGAAGGTCAAATGCATTTAAGAAAGCTAATTGAATCAAATGAAAGTCAAACACATTCAAACAAAGCTAATTGAATCAAATGTAAGTCAAACACATTCAAATAGAGCTTTTTGAATCAAATGAAAGTCAAATACATTCAACAAATCTAATTGAATCAAATGAAAGTAAAAAACATCTAAAAAACCTAATTAAATCAAATGAAAGTCAAACACATTCAAACAAAGCTATTTGTATCAAATGAAAGTCAAATGCATTCTACAAAGCTAATTGAATCAAATGAAAGTCAAACACATTCAAACAAAGCTAATTGAATCAAATGTAAGACAAACAAATTCAAACAGAGCTTTTTGAATCAAATAAAACTCAAATGCATTCAACAAAGCTAATTGAATCAAACGAATGTCAAAAACATCTAAAAAAATCTAATTAAATCAAATGAAAGTCAAACACATTCAGACAAAGCTATTTGAATCAAATGAAAATCAAATGCATTCTACAAATCTAATTGACTAAAATGAAGGTAAAAATCATCTAAAAAATCAAATTAAATCAATAAAAGGTCAAACACATTCAAACAAAACTATTTGAATCAAGTGAAAGTCAAAAGCATTCTATAAAGCTAATTGAATTAAATGAAAGTCAAACACATTCAAAAAGAGCTTTTTGAATCAAATGAAGGTCAAATGCATTTAAGAAAGCTAATTGAATCATATGAAAGTCAAAGATATTCAAACAGAGCTAATTGAATCAAATGAAAGTCAAACACATTCAAACAAAGCTAATTGAATCAAATGTAAGTCAAACACATTCAAACAGAGCTTTTTAAATCAAATGAAAGTCAAATTCATTTAACAAAGCTAATGAATGAAATGAAAGTCGAAAATATCTAAAAAAACCTTATTAAATCAAATGAAAGTCAAACACATTCAAACAAAGCTATTTGAATCGAATGAAAGTCAAATGCATTCTACAAAGCTAATTGAATCAAATGGAAGTAAAAAACATTCGAACAAGGCCAAATGAATCCAATGAAAGTCAAACTCATTCTAACAAAGCTTTTTGAATCAAATGAAAGTCAAATGCATTCAACAAAGCTAATTGAATCAAATGAAAGTCAAAAACATGTAAAAAAATCTAATTAAATCAAATGAAAGTCAAACACAATAAAAAAAAGCTAATTAAATCGAATGAAAGTCAAACACATTCAAACAAAGCTATTTGAATTAAATGAAAGTCAAATGCAATCTACAAAGCTAATTGAATCAAATGAAAGTTAAATGCATTCAAACAAACCTAATAGAATCAAATGAAAGACGAACACATTCAAAAGAGCTAATTGAATCAAATGAAAGTCAAATGCATTCTATAAAACTAATTGAATCAAATGAAAGTCAAACAAATTTAAACAAAGCTAATTGAATCAAATTATAGTAAAACACATTCAAACAAACCTAATAGAATCTAATGAAAGTCAAACACATTCAAACAGAGCTAATTGAATCAAATGAAAGTCAAACACATTCAAACACAGCTATTTGAATCAATTGAAAGTCAAATGCTCTCTACAAAGCTAATTGAATCAAATGAAAGTCAAACACATTCAAACAAAGCGAAGTGAATCAAATGTAGGTCAAATACATTCAAACAAAGCTTTTTGAATCAAATGAAAGTCAAATGCATTCAACATAGCTCATTGAATCAAATGAAAGTAAAAAACAACTAAAAAAATCTAATTAAATCAAATGAAAGTCAAACACATTCAAACAAAGCTATTTGAATCAAAAGAAAGTCAAATGCATTCTACAAATCTAATTGAATCAAATGAAAGTAAAAAACATTTGAACAAAGCCAATTGAATCGAATGAAAGTCAAACACATTCAAACAAACCTAATTGAATCAAATGAAAGTCGAACACATTCAAACAAAGCTAATTGAATCAAATGAAAGTAAAACACATTAAAACAAACCTAATTGAATCAAATGAAAGTCAAACACATTCAAACAGAGCTAATTGAATTAAATGAAAGTCAAACACATTCAAAAAGAGTTTTTTGAATCAAATGAAGGTCAAATGCAATCTGCAAAGCTAATCAAATCAAATGAAAGTCAAACACATTCAAACAAAGCTTATTGAATCAAATGTAAGTCAAATACATTCAAACAAAGCTTTTTGAATCAAATGAAAGTCAAATGCATTCAACAAAGCTTTTTGAATCAAATGAAAGTAAAAAACATCTAAAAAAAATCTTATTAAATCAAATGAAAGTCAAACACATTCAGACAAAGCTATTTGAATCAAATGAAAGTCAAATGCATTTTACAAATCTAATTGAATCAAATGAAAGTAAAAAACATTTGAACAAAGCCAATTGAATCAAATGAAAGTCAAACACATTCAAACAAACCTATCTGAATCAAATGAAAGTCAAACACATTCAAACAGTGCTAATTGAATAAAATGAAAGTCAAACACATTTAAAAAGAGCTTTTTGAATCAAATGAAGGTCAAATGCATTTAAGAAAGCTAATTGAATCAAATGAAAGTCAAACACATTCAAACAAAGCTAATTGAATCAAATGTAAGTCAAACACATTCAAACAGAGCTCTCTAATGCATTCAACAAAGCTAATTGAATCAAACGAAAGTCAAAAACATCTAAAAAAATCTAATTAAATCAAATGAAAGTCAAACACATTCAAACAAAGCTATTTGAATCAAATGAAAGTCAAATGCATTCTACAAAGGTTATTGAATCAAATGAAAGTAAAAAACATCTAAAAAATTCAAATTAAATCAATAAAAGGTCAAACACATTCAAACAAAACTGTTTGAATCAAGTGAAAGTCAAAAGCATTCTATAAAGCTAATTGAATTAAATGAAAGTCAAACACATTCAAAAAGAGCTTTTTGAATCAAATGAAGGTCAAATGCATTTAAGAAAGCTAATTGAATCATATGAAAGTCAAACACATTCAAACAAAGCTAATTGAATCAAATGTAAGTCAAACACATTCAAACAGAGCTTTTTGAATCAAATGAAAGTCAAATGCATTCAACAAAGCTATTTGAATCAAACGAAAGTAATAAACATCTAAAAAAATCTAATTAAATCAAATAAAAGTCAAACACATTCAGACAAAGCTATTTGAATCAAATGAAAGTCAAATGCATTATACAAATCTAATTGACTCAAATGAAAGTAAAAAACATCTAAAAAATTCAAATTAAATCAATAAAAGGTCAAACACATTCAAACAAAACTATTTGAATCAAGTGAAAGTCAAATGCATTTTATAATGCTAACTGAATCAAATGAAAGTCAAACACATCCAAACAAAGCTAATTAAATCAAATGAAAGTAAAACACAATCAAACAAGTCTAATTAAATCAAATGAAAGTCAAACACATTCAAACAGAGGTAATTGAATCAAATGTAATTCAAACACATTCAAAAAGAGCTTTTTGAATCAAATGAAGGTCAAATGCAATCTACAAAGCTAATTAAATCAAATGAAAGTCAAACACATTCAAACAAAACTAATTGAATCAAATGAAAGTCAAAAACATCTAAAAAAACCTAATTAAATCAAATGAAAGTCAAACACATTCAAACAAAGCTATTTGAATCAAATGAAAGTCAAATGCATTCTACAAAGGTTATTGAATCAAATGAAAGTAAAAAACATTCGAACAAAGCCAAATGAATCCAATGAAAGTCAAACACAATCAAACTAAACTATTTGAATCAAATGAAAGTCAAATGTATTCTACAAAGCTAATTGAATCATATGAAAGTCAAAAACATTCCAACAAAGCCAATTGAATAAAATGAAAGTCAAAGACATTCAAACAAACCTAATTGAATCAAATGAAAGTCAAACACATTTAAACAGACCTAATTGAATCAAATGAAAGTCAAACACATTCAAAAGAGCTTTTTGAATCAAATGACGGTCAAATGCAATATACAAAGCTTATTGAATCAAATGAAAGTCAAACACATTGAAACAAAGCTAATTGGATCAAATGTAAGTCAAACACATTCAAACAGAGCTTTTTGAATCAATTGAAAGTCAAATGCATTCAACAAAGATAATTGAATCAAATGAAAGTAAAAAAAAATCTAAAAAAACCTAATTAAATCAAATGAAAGTCAAACTCATTCAAACAAAGCTATTTAAATCAAATAAAAGTCAAATGCTTTCTACAAAGCTAATTGAATCAAATGAAAGTCAAAAACATTCCATCAAAGCCACTTGAATAAAATGAAAGTCAAACACATTCAAACAAACCTAATTGAATCAAATGAAAGTGAAACACATTCAAACAAATCTAATTGAATCAAATGAAAGTCAAACACATTCAAACAAAGCTGATTAGATCAAATGTAAGTCAAACACATTCAAACAGAGCTTTTTGAATCAAATTAAAGTCAAATGATTCAACAAAGCTAATTGAATCAAACGAAAGTCAAAAACATCTAAAAAAATCTAATTAAATCAAATGAAAGTCAAACACATTCAGACAAAGCTATTTGATTCAAATGAAATTCAAATGCATTCTACAAATCTAATTGAATCAAATGAAAGAAAAAACATCTAAATAATTCAAATTAAATCAATAAAAGGTCAAACACATTCAAACAAAACTATTTGAATCAAATGAAAGTCAAAAGCATTCTATAAAGCTAATTGAATCAAATGAAAGTCAAACATATTCAAACAAAGCTAATTGAATCAAATGAAAGTAAAACACATTCAAACAAACCTAATTGAATCAAATGAAAGTCAAAGACATTCAAACAGAGCTAATTGAATCAAATGAAAGTAAAACACATCCAAACAAAGCTAATTGAATCAAATGTAAGTCAAACACATTCAAACAGAGCTTTTTGAATCAAATGAAAGTCAAATGCATTCAACAAATAAATTGAATCAAATGAAAGTCAAACACATTCAGACACAGCAATTTGAATCAAATGAAAGTCAAATGCTTTCTACAAAGCTAATTGAATCAAATGAAAGTCAAAAACATTCCAACAAAGCCAATTGAATCAAATGAAAGTCAAACACATTCAAACAAACCTAATTGAATCATATGAAAGTCAAACACATTCAAACAAAGCTAATTGAATCAAATGAAAGTGAAACACATTCAAACAAAATTGATTAGATCAAATGAAAGTCAAACACATTCAAACAGAGCTTTTTGAATCAAATTTATGTCAAATGCATTTAACAAAGCCAATTGAATCAAACAAAAGTAAAAAACATCTAAAAAAATCAAATTAAATCAAATGACAGTCAAACACATTCAGACAAAGCTATTTGAATCAAATGAAATTCAAATGCATTCTACAAATCTAATTGAATCAAATGAAAGTAAAAAAAACATTTGAACAAAGCCAATTGAATCAAATGAAAGTCAAACACATTCAAACAAACCTATCTGAATCAAATGAAAGTCAAACACATTCAAACAGTGCTAATTGAATAAAATGAAAGTCAAATACATTGAAAAAGAGCTTTTTGAATCAAATGAAGGTCAAATGCAATTAAGAAAGCTAATTGAATCAAATGAAAGTCAAACACATTCAAACAAAGCTAATTGAATCAAATGTAAGTCAAACACATTCAAATAGAGCTTTTTTGAATCAAATGAAAGTCAAATACATTCAACAAATCTAATTGAATCAAATGAAAGTCAAAAACATCTAAAAAAACGTAATTAAATCAAATGAAAGTCAAACACATTCAAACAAAGCTATTTGTATCAAATGAAAGCCAAATGCATTCTACAAAGCTAATTGAATTAAATGAAAGTAAAACACATTCAAACAAAGCTAATTGAATCAAATGTAAGTCAAACAAATTCAAACAGAGCTTTTTGAATCAAATAAAACTCAAATGCATTCAACAAAGCTAATTGAATCAAACGAAAGTCAAAAACATCTAAAAAAATCTAATTAAATCAAATGAAAGTCAAACACATTCAGACAAAGCTATTTGAATCAAAAGAAAATCAAATGCATTCTACAAATCTAATTGACTCAAATGAAGGTAAAAAACATCTAAAAAATTCAAATTAAATCAATAAAAGGTCAAACACATTCAAACAAAACTATTTGAATCAAGTGACAGTCAAAAGCATTCTATAAAGCTAATTGAATTAAATGAAAGTCAAACACATTCAAAAAGAGCTTTTTGAATCAAATGAAGGTCAAATGCATTTAAGAAAGCTAATTGAATCATATGAAAGTCAAAGATATTCAAACAGAGCTAATTGAATCAAATGAAAGTCAAACACATTCAAACAAAGCTAATTGAATCAAATGTAAGTCAAACACATTCAAACAGAGCTTTTTGAATCAAAAGAAAGTCAAATGCATTCAACAAAGCTAATTGAATCAAACGAAAGTCAAAAAACATCTAAAAAAATCTAATTAAATCAAATGAAAGTCAAACACATTCAAAAAGAGCTTTTTGAATCAAATGAAAGTCAAATACATTCAACAAATCTAATTGAATCAAATGAAAGTCAAATGCATTCAACAAAGCTAATTGAATCAAACGAAAGTCAAAAACATCTAAAAAAATCTAATTAAATTAAATGAAAGTCAAACACATTCAGACAAAGCTATTTTGAATCAAATGAAATTCAAATGCATTATACAAATCTAATTGAATCAAATGAAAGTAAAAACATCTAAAAAATTCAAATTAAATCAATAAAAGGTCAAACACATTCAACCAAAACTATTTGAATCAAATGAAAGTCAAAAGCATTCTATAAAGCTAATTGAATCAAATGAAAGTCAAACACTTTCAAACAAAGCTAATTGAATCAAATGAAAGTCAAAAACATCTGAAAAAACCTAATTAAATCAAATGAAAGTCAAACACATTCAAACAAAGCTATTTGAATCAAATGAAAGTCAAATGCATTCTACAAAGCTAATTAAATCAAATGGAATTAAAAAACGTTTAGAACAAAGCCAAATGAATTCAATGAAAGTCAAACACATTCTAACAAAGCTTTTTGAATCAAATGAAAGTCAAATGCATTCAACAAAGCTAATTGAATCAAATGAAAGTCAAAAACATGTAAAAAAAATCTAATCAAATCAAATGAAAGTCAAACACAATAAAAAAAAGCTAATTAAATCAAATGAAAGTCAAACACATTCAAACAAAGCTATTTGAATAAAATGAAAGTCAAATGCAATCTACAAAGCTAATTGAATCAAATGAAAGTGAAACGCATTCAAACAAACCTAATAGTATCAAATGAAAGACGAACACATTCAAACAAAGCTAATTGAATCAAATGAAAGTAAAAATACATTCAACAAATCTAATTGAATCAAATGAAAGTCAAAAACATCTAAAAAAAACCTAATTAAATCAAAAGAAAGTCATACACATTCAAACAAAGCTATTTGTATCAAATGAAAGTCAAATGCATTCTACAAAGCTAGTTGAATCAAACAAAAGTCAAAAACATCTAAAAAAAATCAAATTAAATCAAATGACAGTCAAACACATTCAGACAAAGCTATTTGAATCAAATGAAATTCAAATGCATTCTATAAATCTAATTGAATCAAAAGAAAGTAAAAAACATTTGAACAAAGCCAATTGAATCAAATGAAAGTCAAACACATTCAAACAAACCTATCTGAATCAAATGAAAGTCAAACACATTCAAACAGTGCTAATTGAATAAAATGAAAGTCAAACACATTGAAAAAGAGCTTTTTGAAGCAAATGAAGGTCAAATGCATTTAAGAAAGCTAATTGAATCAAATGAAAGTCAAACACATTCAAACAAAGCTAATTGAATCAAATGTAAGTCAAACACATTCCAACAGAGCTTTTTGAATCAAATGAAGGTCAAATGCAATCTACAAAGCTAATTAAATCAAATGAAAGTCAAACACATTCAAACAAAACTAATTGAATCAAATGAAAGTCAAAAACATCTAAAAAAACCTAATTAAATCAAATAAAAGTCAAATACATTCAACAAATCTAATTGAATCAAATGAAAGTCAAAAACGTCTAAAAAAACCTAATTAAATCAAATGAAAGTCAAACACATTCAAACAAAGCTATTTGTATCAAATGAAAGTCAAATGCATTCTACAAAGCTAATTGAATCAAATGAAAGTCAAACACATTCAAACAAAGCTAATTGAATCAAATGTAAGTCAAACAAATTCAAACAGAGCTTTTTGAATCAAATAAAACTCAAATGCATTCAACAAAGCTAATTGAATCAAACGAAAGTCAAAAACATCTAAAAAAATCTAATTAAATCAAATGAAAGTCAAACACATTCAGACAAAGCTATTTGAATAAAAAGAAAATCAAATGCATTCTACAAAACTAATTGACTCAAATGAAGGTAAAAAACATCTAAAAAATTCAAATTAAATCAATAAAAGGTCAAACACATTTAAACAAAACTATTTGAATCAAGTGACAGTCAAAAGCATTCTATAAAGCTAATTGAATTAAATGAAAGTCAAACACATTCAAAAAGAGCTTTTTGAATCAAATGAAGGTCAAATGCATTTAAGAAAGCTAATTGAATCTTATGAAAGTCAAAGATATTCAAACAGAGCTAATTGAATCAAAATGAAAGTCAAACACATTCAAACAAAGCTAATTGAATCAAATGTAAGTCAAACACATTTCAAACAGAGCTTTTTGAATCAAATGAAAGTCAAATGCATTCAACAAAGCTAATTGAATCAAACGAAAGTCAAAAAACATCTAAAAAAATCTAATTAAATCAAATGAAAGTCAAACACATTCAAAAAGAGCTTTTTAAATCAAATGAAGGTAAAACACATTCAAACAAAGCTAATTGAATCAAATGAAAGTAAAACACATTCAAACAAACCTAATTGAATCAAATGAAAGTCAAAGACATTCAAACAGAGCTAATTGAATCAAATGAAAGTCAAACACATTCAAACAATGCTAATTGAATCAAATGTAAGTTAAACACATTCAAATAGAGCTTTTTGAATCAAATGAAAGTCAAATTCATTCAACAAATCTAATTGAATTAAATGAAAGTCAAATGCATTCAACAAAGCTAATTGAATAAAACGAAAGTCAAAAAACATCTAAAAAAATCTAATTAAATTAAATGAAAGTCAAACACATTCAGACAAAGCTATTTGAATCAAATGAAATTCAAATGCATTCTACAAATCTAATTGAATAAAATGAAAGTAAAAACATCTAAAATTCAAATTAAATCAATAAAGGTCAAACACATTCAACCAAAACTATTTGAATCAAATGAAAGTCAAAAGCATTCTATAAAGCTAATTGAATCAAATGAAAGTCAAACACTTTCAAACAAAGCTAATTGAATCAAATGAAAGTCAAAAAACATCTAAAAAAACCTAATTAAATCAAATGAAAGTCAAACACATTCAAACAAAGCTATTGAATCAAATGAAAGTCAAATGCATTCTACAAAGCTAATTAAATCAAATGGAATTAAAAAACATTCGAACAAAGCCAAATGAATCCAATGAAAGTCAACACATTCTAACAAAGCTTTTTGAATCAATAAAGTCAAATGCATTCAACAAAGCTAATTAAATCAAATGAAAGTCAAAAACATGTAAAAAATCTAATCAAATCAAATGAAAGCAAACACATAAAAAAAGCTAATAAATCAAATGAATCAAACACATTCAAACAAAGCTATTTGAATAAAATGAAAGTCAAATGCAATCTACAAAGCTAATTGAATCAAATGAAAGTGAAACGCATTCAAACAAACCTAATAGTATCAAATGAAAGACGAACACATTCAAACAAAGCTAATTGAATCAAATGAAAGTCAAATACATTCAACAAATCTAATTGAATTAAATGAAAGTCAAAAACATCTAAAAAAACCAAATTAAATCAAAAGAAAGTCAAACACATTCAAACAAAGCTATTTGTATCAAATGAAAGTCAAATGCATTCTACAAAGCTAATTAAATCAAACAAAAGTCAAAAACATCTAAAAAAATCAAATTAAATCAAATGAAAGTCAAACACATTCAAACAAACCTATCTGAATCAAATGAAGTCAAACACATTCAAACAAAGCTAATTGAATCAAATGAAAGTAAAACACATTCAAACAAACCTAATTGAATCAAATGAAAGTCAAAGACATTCAAACAGAGCTAATTGAATCAAATGAAAGTCAAACACATTCAAACAAAGCTAATTGAATCAAATGTAAGTCAAACACATTCAAAATAGAGCTTTTTGAATCAAATGAAAGTCAAATACATTCAACAAATCTAATTGAATCAAATGAAAGTCAAAAACGTCTAAAAAAAACCTAATTAAATCAAATGAAAGTCAAACACATTCAAACAAAGCTATTTGTATCAAATGAAAGTCAAATGCATTCTACAAAGCTAATTGAATCAAATGAAAGTCAAACACATTCAAACAAAGCTAATTGAATCAAATGTAAGTCAAACAAATTCAAACAGAGCTTTTTGAATCAAATAAAACTCAAATGCATTCAACAAAGCTAATTGAATCAAACGAAAGTCAAAAACATCTAAAAAAATCTAATTAAATCAAATGAAGTCAAACACATTCAGACAAAGCTATATGAATAAAATGAAAATCAAATGCATTCTACAAATCTAATTGACTCAAATTAAGGTAAAAAACATCTAAAAAATTAAAATTAAATCAATAAAAGGTCAAAACACATTCAAAACAAAACTATTTGAATCAAGTGAAAGTCAAAAGCATTCTATAAAGCTAATTGAATTAACTGAAAGTTAAACACATTCAAAAAGAGCTTTTTGAATCAAATGAAGGTAAAACACATTCAAACAAAGCTAATTGAATCAAATGAAAGTAAAACACATTCAAACAAACCTAATTGAATCAAATGAAAGTCAAAAACATTCAAACAGAGCTAATTGAATCAAATGAAAGTCAAACACATTCAAACAAAGCTAATTGAATCAAATGTAAGTCAAACACATTCAAATAGAGCTTTTTGAATCAAATGAAAGTCAAATACATTCAACAAATCTAATTGAATCAAATGAAAGTCAAAAACGTCTAAAAAAACCTAATTAAATCAAATGAAAGTCAAACACATTCAAACAAAGCTATTTGTATCAAATGAAAGTCAAATGCATTCTACAAAGCTAATTGAATCAAATGAAAGTCAAACACATTCAAACAAAGCTAATTGAATCAAATGTAAGTCAAACAAATTCAAACAGAGCTTTTTGAATCAAATAAAACTCAAATGCATTCAACAAAGCTAATTGAATCAAACGAAAGTCAAAAACATCTAAAAAAATCTAATTAAATCAAATGAAAGTCAAACACATTCAGACAAAGCTATTTGAATAAAAAGAAAATCAAATGCATTCTACAAAACTAATTGACTCAAATGAAGGTAAAAAACATCTAAAAAAATTCAAATTAAATCAATAAAAGGTCAAACACATTCAAACAAAACTATTTGAATCAATGACAGTCAAAAGCATTCTATAAAGCTAATTGAATTAAATGAAAGTCAAAACACATTCAAAAAAGAGCTTTTGAATCAAATGAAGGTCAAATGCATTTAAGAAAGCTAATTGAATCATATGAAAGTCAAAGATATTCAAACAGAGCTAATTGAATCAAATGAAAGTCAAACACATTCAAACAAAGCTAATTGAATCAAATGTAAGTCAAACACATTCAAACAGAGCTTTTTGAATCAAATGAAAGTCAAATGCATTCAACAAAGCTAATTGAATCAAACGAAAGTCAAAAACATCTAAAAAAATCTAATTAAATCAAATGAAAGTCAAACACATTCAAAAAGAGCTTTTTAAATCAAATGAAGTAAAACACATTCAAACAAAGCTAATTGAATCAAATGAAAGTAAAACACATTCAAACAAACCTAATTGAATCAAATGAAAGTCAAAGACATTCAAACAGAGCTAATTGAATCAAATGAAAGTCAAACACATTAAACAATGCTAATTGAATCAAATGTAAGTTAAACACATTCAAATAGAGCTTTTTGAATCAAATGAAAGTCAAAACATTCAACAAATCTAATTGAATTAAATGAAAGTCAAATGCATTCAACAAAGCTAATTGAATAAAACGAAAGTCAAAAACATCTAAAAAAATCTAATTAAATTAAATGAAAGTCAAACACATTCAGACAAAGCTATTTGAATCAAATGAAATTCAAATGCATTCTACAAATCTAATTGAATAAAATGAAAGTAAAAACATCTAAAAATTCAAATTAAATCAATAAAAGGTCAAACACATTCAACCAAAACTATTTGAATCAAATGAAAGTCAAAAGCATTCTAAAAGCTAATTGAATCAAATGAAAGTCAAACAC
>NW_018744621.1:0-30939 GCF_001683475.1 Chenopodium quinoa | reverse complement strand
ACAAAGCTAATTGAATCAAATGAAAGTAAAACACATTCAAACAAAGCTATTTTAATCAAATGAATGTCAAATACATTCTACAAAGCTAATTGAATCAAATGAAAGTCAAACATTCAAACAAAGCTTTGAATCAAACAAATGTCATTGCTATTGAATCAAAGAAAGTCAAACACATTCAACAAAGCTTTTAAATTAAATGAAAGTCAAACACAGTCAAACAAAGTTATTTGATTCAAATGAAAGTCAAATACATTCTACAAAGCTAATTGAATCAAATGAAAGTCAAACACATTCAAACAAAGCTATTTGAATCAAATGAGAGTAAAATAAATTCAACAAAGCTAATTAAATAAAATAAAAATAAAATACATTCTACAAAGCTAATTGAATCAAATGAAAGTCAAACACATTCAAACAAAGCTTTTAAATCAAATGAAAGTCAAACACATTCAAAAAAACCTTTTTAATTTAAATGAAAGTCAAACACATTCAAACAAAGCTATATAAAATCAAATGAAAGTGAAATGCATTCTACAAAGCAAATTGAATTAAATGAAATTCAAACACATTCAAACAGCTATTTGAATCAAATGACAGTAAAATACATTCTACAAAGCTAATTGAATCAATTGAAAGTCAAACACATTCAAACAAAGCTATTTGAATCAAATGAAAGTCAAATACATTCTACAAAGCTAATTGAATCAAATGAAAGTTAAACACATTCAAACAAAAATTGCACATGCTATTTTAATTAAATGAATGTCAAATACATTCTACAAAGCTAATTGAATCAAATGAAAGTCAAACACATTCAAACAAAGCTATTTGAATCAAATGAAAGTCAAACACATTCAAACAAAGCAAATGAAAGTCAAATACATTCAAACAAAGCTAATTGAATCAAATGAAAGTCAAACACATTCAAACAAAGCTAATTGAATCAAAACATTCAAACAAAGCTTTGAATCAAATGAAAGTCAAATACATTCTACAAAGCTAATTGAATCAAATGAAAGTTAAACACATTCAAACAAAGAAAAATGAAAGTCAAACACATTCAAACAAAGCTATTTAATTAAATGAAGTCAAATACATTCTACAAAGCTAATTGAATCAAATGAAAGTCAAACACATTCAAACAAAGCTATTTGAAAAAAATGAAAGTCAAATACATTCTACAAAGCAATTGAAACAAATGAAAGTCAAACACATTCAAACAAAGTTATTTGACTCAAATGAAAGTCAAATACATTCTACAAAGCTAATTAAATCAAATGAAAGTCAAACACATTCAAACAAAGCTATTTGAATCAAATGAAAGTCAAACACATTCAAACAAAGATTTTGAATCAAATGAAAGTCAAATACAAACAAAGCTAATTGAATCAAATGAAAGTAAAACATTCAAACAAAGCTATTTAATAAATGAAAGTCAAATACATTCTACAAAGCTAATTGAATCAAATGAAAGTCAAACACATTCAAACAAAGCTGTTTGAATCAAATGAGAGTAAAATAAATTCAAACAAAGCTAATTAAATAAAATAAAAATAAAATACATTCTACAAAGCTAATTGAATCAAATGAAAGTCAAACACATTCAAACAAAGTCTTTTAAATCAAATAAAAGTCAAACACATTCAAAAAAACCTTTTTAATTTAAATGAAAGTCAAACACATTCAAACAAAGCTATATAAATCAAATGAAAGTGAAATGCATTCTTCAAAGCAAATTGAATTAAATGAAATTCAAACACATTCAAACAAATTGAATCAAATGACAGTAAAATACATTCTACAAAGCTAATTGAATCAATTGAAAGTCAAACACATTCAAACAAAGCTATTTGAATCAAATGAAAGTCAAATACATTCTACAAAGCTAATTGAATCAAATGAAAGTTAAACACATTCAAACAAATCTAATTGAATTAAATGAAAGTCAAACAGCTATTCAAATACATTCTACAAAGCTAATTGAGTCAAATGAATGTCAAACACATTCAAATGAATCAAATGAAAGTCAAACACATTCAAACAAAGCTTTTGAATCAAATGAAAGTCAAATACATTCAACAAAGCTAATTGAATCAAATGAAAGTTAAACACATTCAAACAAAGCTAATTGAATCAAACACATTCAAACAAAGCTATTTGAAATCAAATGAAAGTCAAATACATTCTACAAAGCTAATTGAATCAAATGAAAGTTAAACACATTCAAACAAAGCACATTCAACAAAGCTATTTTAATTAAATGAAGTCAAATACATTCTACAAAGCTAATTGAATCAAATGAAAGTCAAACACATTCAAACAAAGCTATTTGAAGAAAATGAAAGTCAAATACATTCTACAAAGCAATTGAAACAAATGAAAGTCAAACATCAAACAAAGTTATTTGAATCAAATGAAAGTCAAATACATTCTACAAAGCTAATTAAATCAAATGAAAGTCAAAACACATTCAAACAAAGCTATTTGAATCAAATGAAAGTCAAACATTCAACAAAGAAATCAAATGAAAGTCAAATACATCAAACAAAGCTAATTGAATCAAATGAAAGTTAAACACATTCAAACAAAGCTAATTGAATCAAACACATTCAAACAAAGCTATTTGAATCAAATGAAAGTCAAATACATCTACAAAGCAAATTGAATCAAATGAAAGTTAAACACATTCAAACAAATCTAATTGAATTAAATGAAAGTCAAACACATTCAAACAAAGCTATTTTAATTAAATGAATGTCAAATACATTCTACAAAGCTAATTGAATCAAATGAAAGTCAAACACATTCAAACAAAAGCTATTTGAAGAAAATGAAAGTCAAATACATTATACAAAGCAAATTGAAACAAATGAAAGTTAAACACAGTCAAACAAAAAGTTATTTGACTCAAATGAAAGTCAAATACATTCTACAAAGCTAATTAAATCAAATGAAAGTCAAACACATTCAAACAAAGCTATTTGAATCAAATGAAAGTCAAACACATTTCAAACAAAGATTTTTGAATCAAATGAAAGTCAAATACATTCAAACAAAGCTAATTGAATCAAATGAAAGTCAAACACATTCAAACAAAGCTAATTGAATCAAATGAAAGTTAAACACGTTCAAACAAAGGTATTTTAATTAAATGAATGTCAAATACATTCTACAAAGCAAATTGAATCAAATGAAAGTCAAACACAGTCAAACAAAGTTATTTGATTCAAATGAAAGTCAAATACATTCTACAAAGCTAATTGAATCAAATGAAAGTCAAACACAGTCAAACAAAGTTATTTGATTCAAATGAAAGTCAAATACATTCTACAAAGCTAATTGAATCAAATGAAAGTCAAAACACATTCAAAAAAGCTGTTTGAATCAAATGAGAGTCAAATAAATTCAATCAAAGCTAATTAAATAAAATAAAAATAAAATACATTCTACAAAGCTAATTGAATCAAATGAAAGTCAAACACATTCAAACAAAGTCTTTTAAATCAAATAAAAGTCAAACACATTCAAAAAAAGCTTTTTAATTTAAATGAAAGTCAAACACATTCAAACAAAGCTATATAAATCAAAATGAAAGTGAAATGCATTCTACAAAGCAAATTGAATTAAATGAAATTCAAACACATTCAAACAATACTATTTGAATCAAATGACAGTAAAATACATTCTACAAAGCTAATTGAATCAATTGAAAGTCAAACACATTCAAACAAAGCTATTTGAATCAAATGAAAGTCAAATACATTCTACAAATCTAATTGAATCAAATGAAAGTCAAACACATTCAAACAAAGCTATTTTAATTAAATGAATTTCTAATACATTCTACAAAGCTAAATTGAATCAAATGAAAGTCAAACACATTCAAACAAAGCTATTTGAAGAAAATGAAAGTCAAATACATTCTACAAAGCAAATTGAAACAAATGAAAGTCAAACACAGTCAAACAAAGTTATTTGACTCAAATGAAAGTTAAATACATTCTACAAAGCTAATTAAATCAAATGAAAGTCAAACACATTCAAAACAAAGCTATTTGAATCAAATGAAAGTCAAACACATTCAAACAAAGCTATATAAATCAAATGAAAGTGAAATGCATTCTACAAAGCTAATTGAATCAAATGAAAGTCAAACACAGTCAAACAAAGTTATTTAACTCAAATGAAAGTCAAATACATTCTACCAAAGCTAATTGAATCAAATGAAAGTCAAACACATTCAAACAAAGCTATTTGAATCAAATGAAAGTAAAAAACATTCAAAAAAAGATTCAGAATCAAATGAAAGTCAAATACATTCTACAAAGCTAATTGAATCAAATTAAAGTCAAACACATTCAAATAAAGCTATTTGAATCAAATGAAAGTCAAATACATTCTACAAAGCTAATTGAATCAAATGAAAGTCAAACACATTCAAACAAAGCTATTTGAATAAAATGAAAGTCAAATACATTCTACAAAGCAAATTGAAACAAATGAAAGTCAAACACAGTCAAACAAAGTTATTTAACTCAAATGAAAGTCAAATACATTCTACCAAGCTAATTGAATCAAATGAAAGTCAAACACATTCAAACAAAGCTATTTGAATCAAACGAGAGTCAAATATATCAAACAAAGCTAATTAAATCAAATAAAAGTAAAATACATTCTACAAAGCTAATTGAATCAAATGAAAGTCAACACATTCAAACAAAGCTATTTGAATCAAAGGACAATAAAATACATTCTACAAAGCTAATTGAATCAATTGAAAGTCAAACACATTCAAACAAAGCTATTTGAATCAAATGAAAGTCAAATACATTCTACAAAGCTAATTGAATCAAATGAAAGTCAAACACATTCAAACAAAGCTAATTGAACCAAATGAAAGTCAAATACATTCAAACAAAGCTATTTTAATTAAATGAATGTCAAATACATTCTATAAAGCTAATTGAATCAAATGAAAGTCAAACACATTCAAACAAAGCTATTTGAATCAAATGAAAGTCAAACACATTCAAACAAAGCCTTTTAAATCAAATGAAATTCAAACACATTCAAAAAAAGCTTTTTAATTTAAATGAAAGTCAAACACATTCAAACAAAGGTATATAAATCAAATGAAAGTGAAATGCATTCTACAAAGCAAATTGATCTAAATGAATTTCAAACACATTCAAACAAAGCTATTTGAATCAAATGACAGTAAAATACATTGTACAAAGATAATTGAATCAATTGAAAGTCAAACACATTCAAACAAAGCTATTTGAATCAAATGAAAGTCAAATACATTCTACAAAAGCTAATTGAATCAAATGAAAGTCAAACACATTCAAACAAAGCTAATTGAATCAAATGAAAGTAAAACACGTTCGAACAAAGCTATTTTAATTAAATGAATGTCAAATACATTCAACAAAGCTAATTGAATCAAATGAAAGTCAAACACATTCAAACAAAGCTATTTGAAGAAAATGAAAGTCAAATACATTCTACAAAGCAAAATTGAATCAAATGAAAGTCAAACACAGTCAAACAAAGTTATTTGATTCAAATGAAAGTCAAATACATTCTACAAAGCTAATTGAATCAAATGAAAGTCAAACACATTCAAACAAAGCTGTTTGAATCAAATGAGAGTCAAATAAATTCAATCAAAGCTAAATAAATAAAATAAAAGTAAAATACATTCTACAAAGCTAATTGAATCAAAAGAAAGTCAAACACATTCAAACAAAGTCTTTTAAATCAAATGAAAGTCAAACACAGTCAAACAAAGTTATTTGATTCAAATGAAAGTCAAATACATTCTACAAAGCTAATTGAATCAAATGAAAGTCAAAACACATTCAAACAAAGCTGTTTGAATCAAATGAGAGTCAAATAAATTCAATCAAAGCTAATTAAATAAAATAAAAATAAAATACATTCTACAAAGCTAATTGAATCAAATGAAAGTCAAACACATTCAAACAAAGTCTTTTAAATCAAATAAAAGTCAAACACATTCAAAAAAACCTTTTTAATTTAAATGAAAGTCAAACACATTCAAACAAAGCTATATAAATCAAATGAAAGTGAAATGCATTCTTCAAAGCAAATTGAATTAAATGAAATTCAAACACATTCAAACAATGCTATTTGAATCAAATGACAGTAAAATACATTCTACAAAGCTAATTGAATCAATTGAAAGTCAAACACATTCAAACAAAGCTATTTGAATCAAATGAAAGTCAAATACATTCAACAAAGCTAATTGAATCAAATGAAAGTTAAACACATTCAAACAAAGCTAATTGAATCAAAAGGACAATAAAATACATTCTACAAAGCTAATTGAATCAATTGAAAGTCAAACACATTCAAACAAAGCTATTTGAATCAAATGAAAGTCAAATACATTCTACAAAGCTAATTGAATCAAATGAAAGTCAAACACATTCAAACAAAGCTAATTGAACCAAATGAAAGTCAAATACATTCAAACAAAGCTATTTTAATTAAATGAATGTCAAATACATTCTATAAAGCTAATTGAATCAAATGAAAAGTCAAACACATTCAAACAAAGCTATTTGAATCAAATGAAAGTCAAACACATTCAAACAAAGCCTTTTAAATCAAATGAAATTCAAAACACATTCAAAAAAAGCTTTTTAATTTAAATGAAAGTCAAACACATTCAAACAAAGGTATATAAATCAAATGAAAGTGAAATGCATTCTACAAAGCAAATTGATCTAAATGAATTTCAAACACATTCAAACAAAGCTATTTGAATCAAATGACAGTAAAATACATTGTACAAAGATAATTGAATCAATTGAAAGTCAAACACATTCAAACAAAGCTATTTGAATCAAATGAAAGTCAAATACATTCTACAAAGCTAATTGAATCAAATGAAAGTCAAACACATTCAAACAAAGCTAATTGAATCAAATGAAAGTAAAACACGTTCGAACAAAGCTATTTTAATTAAATGAATGTCAAATACATTCAACAAAGCTAATTGAATCAAATGAAAGTCAAACACATTCAAACAAAGCTATTTGAAGAAAATGAAAGTCAAAATACATTCTACAAAGCAAATTGAATCAAATGAAAGTCAAAACACAGTCAAACAAAGTTATTTGATTCAAATGAAAGTCAAATACATTCTACAAAGCTAATTGAATCAAATGAAAGTCAAACACATTCAAACAAAGCTGTTTGAATCAAATGAGAGTCAAATAAATTCAATCAAAGCTAAATAAATAAAATAAAAGTAAAATACATTCTACAAAGCTAATTGAATCAAAAGAAAAGTCAAACACATTCAAACAAAGTCTTTTAAATCAAATGAAAGTCAAACACAGTCAAACAAAGTTATTTGATTCAAATGAAAGTCAAATACATTCTACAAAGCTAATTGAATCAAATGAAAGTCAAACACATTCAAACAAAGCTGTTTGAATCAAATGAGAGTCAAATAAATTCAATCAAAGCTAATTAAATAAAATAAAAAATAAAATACATTCTACAAAGCTAATTGAATCAAATGAAAGTCAAACACATTCAAACAAAGTCTTTTAAATCAAATAAAAGTCAAACACATTCAAAAAAACCTTTTTAATTTAAATGAAAGTCAAACACATTCAAACAAAGCTATATAAATCAAATGAAAGTGAAATGCATTCTTCAAAGCAAATTGAATTAAATGAAATTCAAACACATTCAAACAATGCTATTTGAATCAAATGACAGTAAAATACATTCTACAAAGCTAATTGAATCAATTGAAAGTCAAACACATTCAAACAAAGCTATTTGAATCAAATGAAAGTCAAATACATTCAACAAAGCTAATTGAATCAAATGAAAGTTAAACACATTCAAACAAAGCTAATTGAATCAAATGAAAGTAAAACACGTTCAAACAAAGCTATTTTAATTAAATGAATGTCAAATACATTCTACAAAGCTAATTGAATCAAAATGAAAGTCAAACACATTCAAACAAAGCTATTTGAAGAAAATGAAAGTCAAATACATTCTACAAAGCAAATTGAATCAAATGAAAGTCAAACACAGTCAAACAAAGTTATTTGATTCAAATAAAAGTCAAATACATTCTACAAAGCTAATTGAATCAAATGAAAGTCAAACACAGTCAAACAAAGTTATTTGATTCAAATGAAAGTCAAATACATTCTATGATGTGATTTTTAGTCCGAAAACTAAGCCTCACAAAGATATGAATCTAACCTAATTCTATACAGAAAATTCACCAAGAATTAAGCAAGAAACTTAGATTAATTAATCAAGAATCCACCTAATTAATCAACCTAGGTGATTGTTTTAACTAAAACAAACAAAACAGCAAATTGGAATCCACCAATCAAGAATTTAAGTAATCCAACTTAAACAAAAGCAATAAGAAATATTATTATGAATGTATGATTAAACTTGTATATTATTCGAAGATTACAACCCTATATTTATAAACTCAATCAATTATCCTAATCCCACTTGAATTAGAATTCTAATCCCCTAACAAAAACCCACGGATTGCATAACTTAATCAAGTTTAGATAACTTTGATTTAGTTATTTAATCCTACTTAAACTCTAACTACTCTTAAGATAAAACTTGCCTATTTTATCCTAACTCAAGCTTGCACTCCAAGCTATTATTGACGCCTACTAGACTAAAAACAATTCCTAATGCAATTAGAAATCCTAAGTGCTTAAAACAAGAAAAACCCTTTCAAGTGAAAGGTAAAAACTTGTAAGCAAAAACCTAAGAAAGCTTTTAAAGAAACCTTAAAGAACTATCAAGAAGCTTCAAGAACTCCCAAGAACGCCACCATACAAAGCGTGGCTTTGTCTTGATGCCCCGATAGTAAGTTTGACCTATTGAAGAAGCTTCCAAGTATAGATTCATGCTTTCTTGACTTTCTTGGAATAATTCTTCAACATGCTCATCGTTCACATTGATGCACGCATCATCCTCCCCTTCTTCAAAAGAATTTGCCCTCAAATCTTCAATAGCACCATCTGGCAAATACTTCACCAAATCCCCAATATTAAATGTTGCGCTTACACCATATTCTCCCGGCAATTCAAGCTTATATGCATTCTCATTGATCTTCTCAATAATCTTGAACGGCCCTCACTTCTTGGCATCAATTTATTCTTTCGTTTGTTAGGAAATCTCTCTTTTCTCAAGTGTAGCCACACCAAGTCGCCAACTTCAAAACTTTGTGGCTTTTTGTTCTTGTTAGCTCGTGCTTTGTAGAGTTCATTGACACGTTCAATCCTAGCTCTAACTTGTGCGTGTAGCTTTATCATGTACTTGATTTTAGTCTCGGCATCCTTATGAATCACTTCCCCTTTTGGAATTTCAATTAAATCAATGGGCATTTTTGGATTGACACCATAAACAACTTCGAATGGTGTGTGTTTTGTGGCATAAGTAGGTGATCTATTGTAAGCAAACTCGGCATGAGCAAGCTTAATATCCCAATCTTTTTGTGTGTTGCTCACTAGTCCACGTAAAAGCACACCAAGAGTTCGATTTGTTACCTCCGTTTGTCCGTCCGTTTGCGGGTGATATGATGTACTAAATAACAGCTTCGTTCCCACCAACTTCCATAGTGATTTCCAAAAGAAACTCATGAACTTTGTATCACGATCACTCACAATACTGTTCGGCAACCCATGTAGTCTCACCACTTCCTTGAAATACAATTCCGCCACTTTCATAGCATCGTCCACTTTGTGACAAGGTATGAAATGAGCCATCTTGGAAAATCGATCCACTACAACCATGATTGAGTCCTTTCCTCTTTGAGTCCTTGGCAAACCAACTACAAAATCCATAGACACGTCTTCCCAAGGTGAATCTGGCACGGGCAAGGGCGTATATAAGCCTTGATGAAACGTAGCCTTGGCTTTTTGACATGTTGCACACCTAGAAACTATTGATTGTACATCCGCTAGCATTCTAGGCCAATAAAAATGCTCTTGCAGCATAGTTAATGTTTTCGTTATGCCAAAATGTCCCGCTATCCCTCCTCCATGCACTTCTCTTACTATTAATTCTCTAATAGAACACTTAGGCACGCACAAACGATTCCCCTTGAAAAGAAAACCGTCTTGTAAAACATAGGAACCTACGGCCCCCTTGGAACACTCCTCTAGGATTGTAGAGAAATCCACGTCCCCCTTATAGTACTCCTTGATTAACGCGAAACCAAGTAGTTTACAATTCAACACTCCAAGCAACGTGTGTCTTCTAGATAGTGCATCGGCCACTACATTTGCTTTCCCCTCCTTATACTTTGAAGAAAAATTGAAAGCTTGTAGAAACTCTACCCATTTAGCATGTCTAGGGTTCAATTTTTGTTGACCATGAATGTACTTCAAAGCTTCGTGATCACTATGCAACACAAAGTGATTTGGGCGCAAATAGTGACTCCAATGGTCCAATGCTCGCACAATAGCATAGAACTCCTTGTCATAGGTAGAATAGTTCAATCTAGCACCGTTTAATTTCTCACTAAAATAGGCAATAGGGCGCTTCTCTTGAACCAAAACGGCACCAATCCCTACACCACTAGCCGTCGGTCTCTACCTCAAATGGTTGTGAAAAATCCGGCAATGCAAGTACGGGTGCTTCACATAGCTTCCTTTTGACCAAATCAAATGCACGTTGGGCTTCCTTGGTCCACTCGAATTTTCCCTTGTCTTTCTTCAAGCATTCAGTCATAGGTGCAACTATCGTGGAAAAATTCTTCACAAATCTTCTATAAAACGACGCTAGACCATGAAACGATCTAACTTCACTCACATTGGTAGGTACGGGCCAAGTCTTGATAGCTTCAACCTTGGATTGATCCACGGACACACCATCTTTGGATACTACATACCCTAGAAACGTCACGCTAGGAACAAGAAAATAACATTTTTCCAATTTTGCGTACAACTTCTTCTCCCTAAGAACCTCCAAAACGCTTCTCAAATGCATTAGATGATCATTGAAATTTTCAGAATAAATTAATATGTCATCCAAGTAAACAACTACGAACCTTCCAAGAAATGGTTTCAACACCTCGTTCATCAATCTCATAAATGTACTGGGCGCATTGGTTAGACCAAAAGGCATGACCAACCACTCATACAACCCCACTTTAGTCTTGAAAGCCGTCTTCCATTCATCTCCTTCCCTCATGCGTATTTGATGATAGCCACTCATAAGATCAATCTTGGAAAATAGCTTTGAACCATGCAATTCGTCTAACAAATCATCAAGTCTAGGTATAGGAAATCTATACTTGATGGTTATGTTGTTCACACTCCTACTATCAATGCACATACGCCAACTCCCATCTTTTTTTGGAACTAACAATGTAGGCACGGCACATGGGCTCATACTCTCTTTCACGTAGCCTCTTTGCATCAATTCCTCTATTTGACGTTGCATTTCCTTTGTTTCTTCCGGATTACTTCTATATGCTGCCTTGTTAGGTAGTGGAGCTCCCGGAATAAGATCAATTTGATGTTCAATACCACGAATTGGTGGTAATCCCGGTGGTAATTCACTAGGAAAAACATCACAATACTCTTGCAATACTACTTCTAATTCCACGGGCCTCTTTTCTTGTTTACTTTCATTCACTTGCACATTGTTAGCCACCATAATATATACTATATTGTTGTTGTTGATCTCTTTCTCCAACTCCTTTTCCCCAATTAAATATGCACCTTTTGAACTAGGGTTAATTCTATGATCAACAAGTGGTTTCAATGCATATGATTTTTCCCCCTTTCCTTTTCGAATTATATACACATTTGTCCTACCATTAAACTTGACAAATCTATCATATTGCCATGGTCTACCCAATAAGATATGACAAGCATCCATAGGGCATACATCACATAAAACTTTATCATGATATTTGCCAATTGAAAAGGTGATTAGGGCTCGTTTCGTTACCTTCACGTCACTAGCATCATTGAGCCAATGTAGCTTGTAAGGTTTTGGGTGATCGGTTGTAGGCCACTCTAATTTGTTGATCAAAGTTGTAGACACCACATTTGTGCAACTTCCCGAGTCTATTATTACGTCACACAATCGATCTTCCACCTTGCACCTTGTTAAAAAGATTTTCTCTCTTTGATTCTCTTCAACGGGCATAGGTTTAGAGTGAAGAGCTCTCCTTAGAACCAAGCTCTTTCCTTGCGTTTCACCATCAACCTCTTCGGCACTACCCTCCTCTTCTTCAAAATCACGTTCTTTCTCGACCACAACCTCCATGTCACTATTTCCCTCGCACCTAGCTTTCTCTTCTTCCCATTCTTGAGCCGTCATAGTGCGTTTTGAGTAGCAATTGCTTGCTATGTGGCCAACACTCCCACATTTGAAACATTTTCTATCTTCGGTCACCTTCTTGCTAGCTTCGTTTCTGGTTTGTTATCTTTAGCATACGGATTAGGAGAAGTCCTATCAAAGGTAGGCTTGTCACTAGCCTTTGTGAACGTGCGTGTGAACGGTTTCACACTTGAGGTCTTCTTGGCCTTGAATTGTCTTTCAACCTTAATGGCCGCCTTGCATACTTCTTCAAACGAATAGTATTCGTGCAATTCAATCTTCTCTTGAACATTTTCGTTCAAACCTGCAATAAAACGTGCTATTTTGTGCTCTAGAATTTCTTCTAAATCACACAATAAACATAGTTTCTCAAACTCACACAAATAAGCCTCCACGGATTGATTTCCTTGCTTAAAAGTCTGCATCTTGAGATACACTTCTTGCACGTACTCATGGGGCACAAATTGACGCTTCATATATTTCTGCAATTGTGTCCAAGTAGTGATCTTGGATCGTCCCTCCTTGCGTCTCTTTTTCTTGAGATTATCATACCATAAACTCGCATAACCTGTGAGTTTTAATTCAGCAAGTTTGCACCTCTTTCGTTCATCATACTCCTTGTAATCAAAGAGTGTTTCGGCTCTTCTAACCCACTCAAAATATTTTTCGGGGTCTAGCATACTACCATTGAATTCCGGAAAATCTAACCTTATATTTCGGTCATCATCTTTGGCCTTGTTCTTCCGTCTATGCCTTCTAGGTTCATCACTCGAAGATGAATCTTTATGTCGTGATCTACTTGCTTTTCTCCTTTCATATTCGTCTTCACTTGAACTAGAAATTGCAACTGATTTGTTCTTCCTTGAAGATGAAGTTTTGTCACGTTCGTCAAGCCTAGCCAATACTTCTTGCAATTGTTGTGACAATCGCTCTATTTGACGATCCCTCCGCAAGTTATGCGCTTGATCAAGGTTCAAACCCCTTGGAATCCCTGGGATTTCTTCGTCACTCATTGCTCCTACACAAACCAGGTTTAGTTTATGCAAAATCTTGATTAAAAGATCGAATCTTGAATGATTCTTGAAGCAAACAAAAACCGGTCTCCAACCACAACCTTGTGCAACAACACTCAAAAGTTTAAGGTTGCACAGACTTCGTTACTCAACCAAAGCTACGAAATTTTACATATGTTGATGCTAACGTTTTCTAGAATCTATGCCAAAAAATTCACTCAAAAATTCCAAGCCTAACGTCACCAGTTTAAATTTCTACCGAAACTGTGCTCTGATACCAAGATGATGTGATTTTTAGTCCGAAAACTAAGCCTCACAAAGATATGAATCTAACCTAATTCTATACAGAAAATTCACCAAAAATTAAGCAAGAAACTTAGATTAATTAATCAAGAATCCACCTAATTAATCAACCTAGGTGATTGTTTTAACTAAAACAAACAAAACAGCAAATTGGAATCCACCAATCAAGAATTTAAGTAATCCAACTTAAACAAAAGCAATAAGAAATATTATTATGAATGTATGATTAAACTTGTATATTATTCGAAGATTACAACCCTATATTTATAAACTCAATCAATTTATCCTAATCCCACTTGAATTAGAATTCTAATCCCCTAACAAAAACCCACGGATTGCATAACTTAATCAAGTTTAGATAACTTTGATTTAGTTATTTAATCCTACTTAAACTCTAACTACTCTTAAGATAAAACTTGCCTATTTTATCCTAACTCAAGCTTGCACTCCAAGCTATTATTGACGCCTACTAGACTAAAACAATTCCTAATGCAATTAGAAATCCTAAGTGCTTAAAACAAGAAAAACCCTTTCAAGTGAAAGGTAAAAACTTGTAAGCAAAAACCTAAGAAAGCTTTTAAAGAAACCTTAAAGAACTATCAAGAAGCTTCAAGAACTCCCAAGAACGCCACCATACAAAGCGTGGCTTTGTCTTGATGCCCCCGATAGTAAGTTTGACCTATTGAAGAAGCTTCCAAGTATAGATTCATGCTTTCTTGACTTTCTTGGAATAATTCTTCAACATGCTCATCGTTCACATTGATGCACGCATCACTTTTTGAATCTATTGAATGTCAAACATATTCAACAAAGCTTTTTGAATGAGATCAAACACATTCATTATTTTTGAATCGACACATTCAAATATATTTTTTGAATCGAAATAAACTCAAACACATTCAAACAAAGCTTCTTGAATCAAACGAAAGTTAAACACATTCAAACAGAGCTTTTTGAATCAAATGAAAGTCAAACATAATCAAACAAAGTGATGTGGTATCACACAAGCTCTGATACCAATTTGATGTGGATCTAAACCCCTTAACTTAATAAAGAATCTAAAATCACACAAGTAACACAAGCCCTTCGAATTTCCTAAGAAAAATCGAACAACTTAAGAATAACGAACCGGATATGACTTTGAAAACGACCACTCCTGGAACGAATTCAACGCCTCTCAAATTACCTAGACCACTCCTGGAACTAAGTACTTTGATGAACAAAACTTAGACTACTCCTAGAACTAAGAATTGAACGTTCTAATTATCAAAACAACTCCTTGAATTGAAAACTAGCAAAAGAATTTGTAAGCAATTAAGCAAAACAAACAATAAACTTGTATTGAATTTTCTGGTTTTGGTTGTGTATCCAAAGCCACGAAAAATCCTTATTTATAGACTAAACTAACTATTCCTAAGTCTATTCGAACTAGGAAAAAAAAACCTAGCCTTGATCCCCAAGTATCCTAGATAGAATAGGAAAACCAATTCTAATGGAACTAGGAAACTAGTAATAAGACTAGTTCTAATTAAACTAAAACTTCTTAAAACAATTCCTAATTGACTTAGAAATTATTTTAAACTAAAATAACAGAAATTAAGAAGATTCCTAATTGCTTAAACCAAGAAAAACCCTTTCAAGTGAAAGGTAAAAACTTGCAAGCAAAAACTCTAGAAAAAACTAAGTTAGGAAAATCTTTCTTTTCGTACTGCCGCCGAACCACCACCTCACGCGCCGCCATCATCGACACGCGCCCCACCGCCGTGTAGCTGGACTCAGGCCGGAGCTAGGGAGCCGGCGCGTGGCACCCAGATCGGCGCGTCGCCGCCACTGCCGTCGTCGGAACCCAACTGGACCTTGACTTCTTCTTCAATGGCTGCGCATGTTAACCATTCTTGATTCTTTACTCCAAGCTCAAACCCTATTGGCCTTAAAACCAATATGATTGGCTCTTCAAAAGAATTTCCCTCTTGATCCACATCATTCTCCCCCTCTTCAAAAGAATTTGTCCTCAAATTCGCATCATCCATGTAAGGAGAACAATTCCATGAAACCATCCAAATTCGACGAATACAAGCCAAAAGAACTATACCTCAACGCTAGCAATTTTAAGCAATGTAACAACATCACCACGAGCAAGGCAATATTTTAGAAACAACCAATTCTCAATTTGGTCCTTGGTCTTCGAAGTTGACCATAAGAACACTTTAGGCTTCATGATATTTTTCTCATGTATGACTAACAATTTCTTCTCTTTATGCATGCCTAATGAATCCACCACTTCTAAAGAAACCATTAAATTATTATCTTGATTCACGAATGGCTCCTCAATAGTATCAAAAACCTTTTCCGACACCACCATTGGTAGATCATTATGAATAATCTGATCTTGAACAACGTCACACACAATTGGAACATCAATTGTTTCACTCACCTTTTCTTCGAGCTCTTTAGCACCTACATGTTCCTCTTCCTTATCCTTTTGACAATCTTCCTCCATCTCTTTAACTTTAACGCGCATGGAATAATAGTTAAAGGAATAAGTTTGAACCTCTTGTTCCCACCTTGACCGAATATGTGTTGGCCACACCATCATGTTTAACATGTCGATCAAATTGCCATGGTCTTCCTAAAAGAACGTGACAAGCACTCATAGGAATCACATCGCACCAAAATTCTTCCTTGTAATTGCCAATGGAGAAATTCACCAAAGCTTGTTGTTCTACATGAAAACCCATAGAATTATCTAGCCAACCCAACTTATATGGTTTTTCATGATCTCTTGTAGGAAGTTGGAGTTTAGTAACCATCTCTGTAGACGCTACATTGGTACACGAACCACTATCAATGATCACCCTACAAGTTCTATCATCAACTTGCATCGAGTATGAAACAAACTATCTTGTTGACCTTGAAAAATAATTTCTTCATGTAAATTCAGTCGCTCCATAAGCATATGTTTGTTACCAAAGCCAAAAATCTACGTTATCATCTTCATGTTTTTCTTCTTTTTATGACCTTGAAGTAACTTTGCAAATTCATCCATAAGTTTGCTCAAAGCTTCCTCCATAATTATAAGACAAAAAACAGACTTAAAAGACCCCAAAACACACAGGAATAACCCTCAAAAATCGCAACACAACTTGGAACAAAATCGCACACAACGAGCAGTAAAGTATTAAATCGGACCAAAACTACACAGTTGCGGAAAACAGTCCAGTTTAATAGCAAACGAACTCGAAAAATTCCGAAATTTCACAGGCAGAAAGTAGACAAAACTTCACCCAAAATCAAAAAAAAGAATCACCTGAAAAGACCTTGTAACGAAGGAGAACGAGCCTTCTGAAGTTGACAGAAAAAACTGGTTATCCGAGAACAAGTGCGATTTGATGAACGAGTTTGTTGAACGATCAAAAACCCCTGAAATCTATACCAATTTGATGTGGTATCACACAAGCTCTGATACCAATTTGATGTGGATCTAAACCCCTTAACTTAATAAAGAATCTAAAATCACACAAGTAACACAAGCCCTTCGAATTTCCCTAAGAAAATCGAACAACTTAAGAATAACGAACCGGATATGACTTTGAAAACGACCACTCCTGGAACGAATTCAACGCCTCTCAAATAACCTAGACCACTCCTGGAACTAAGTACTTTGATGAACAAAAACTTTAGACTACTCCTAGAACTAAGAATTGAAACGTTCTAATTATCAAAACAACTCCTTGAATTGAAAACTAGCAAAAGAATTTGTAAGCAATTAAGCAAAACAAACAATAAACTTGTATTGAATTTTCTGGTTTTGGTTGTGTATCCAAAGCCACGAAAAATCCCTTATTTATAGACTAAACTAACTATTCCTAAGTCTATTCGAACTAGGAAAAAAAACCTAGCCTTGATCCCCAAGTATCCTAGATAGAATAGGAAAACCAATTCTAATGGAACTAGGAAACTAGTAATAAGACTAGTTCTAATTAAACTAAAACTTCTTAAAACAATTCCTAATTGACTTAGAAATTATTTTAAACTAAAATAACAGAAATTAAGAAGATTCCTAATTGCTTAAACCAAGAAAAACCCTTTCAAGTGAAAGGTAAAAACTTGCAAGCAAAAACTCTAGAAAAAACTAAGTTAGGAAAATCTTTCTTTTCGTACTGCCGCCGAACCACCACCTCACGCGCCGCCATCATCGACACGCGCCCCACCGCCGTGTAGCTGGACTCAGGCCGGAGCTAGGGAGCCGGCGCGTGGCACCCAGATCGGCGCGTCGCCGCCACTGCCGTCGTCGGAACCCAACTGGACCTTGACTTCTTCTTCAATGGCTGCGCATGTTAACCATTCTTGATTCTTTACTCCAAGCTCAAACCCTATTGGCCTTAAAACCAATATGATTGGCTCTTCAAAAGAATTTCCCTCTTGATCCACATCATTCTCCCCCTCTTCAAAAGAATTTGTCCTCAAATTCGCATCATCCATGTAAGGAGAAATTCCATGAAACCATCCAAATTCGACGAATACAAGCCAAAAGAACTATTACCTCAACGCTAGCAATTTTAAGCAATGTAACAGCATCACCACGAGCAAGGCAATATTTTAGAAACAACCAATTCTCAATTTGGTCCTTGGTCTTCGAAGTTGACCATAAGAACACTTTAGGCTTCATGATATTTTTCTCATGTATGACTAACAATTTCTTCTCTTTATGCATGCCTAATGAATCCACCACTTCTAAAGAAACCATTAAATTATTATCTTGATTCACGAATGGCTCCTCAATAGTATCAAAAACCTTTTCCGACACCACCATTGGTAGATCATTATGAATAATCTGATCTTGAACAACGTCACACACAATTGGAACATCAATTGTTTCACTCACCTTTTCTTCGAGCTCTTTAGCACCTACATGTTCCTCTTCCTTATCCTTTTGACAATCTTCCTCCATCTCTTTAACTTTAACGCGGCATGGAATAATAGTTAAAGGAATAAGTTTGAACCTCTTGTTTCCCACCTTGACCGAATATGTGTTGGCCACACCATCATGTTTAACATGTCGATCAAATTGCCATGGTCTTCCTAAAAGAACGTGACAAGCACTCATAGGAATCACATCGCACCATAATTCTTCCTTGTAATTGCCAATGGAGAAATTCACCAAAGCTTGTTGTTCTACATGAAAACCCATAGAATTATCTAGCCAACCCAACTTATATGGTTTTTCATGATCTCTTGTAGGAAGTTGGAGTTTAGTAACCATCTCTGTAGACGCTACATTGGTACACGAACCACTATCAATGATCACCCTACAAGTTCTATCAACAACTTTGCATCGAGTATGAAACAAACTATCTTGTTGACCTTGAAAAATAATTTCTTCATGTAAATTCAGTCGCTCCATAAGCATATGTTTGTTACCAAAGCCAAAATCTACGTTATCATCTTCATGTTTTTTCTTCTTTTTATGACCTTGAAGTAACTTTGCAAATTCATCCATAGATTTGCTCAAAGCTTCCTCCATAATTATAAGACAAAAACAGACTTAAAAGACCCCAAAACACACAGGAATAACCCTCAAAAATCGCAACACAACTTGGAAGAAAATCGCACACAACGAGCAGTAAGTATTAAATCGGACCAAAACTGACACAGTTGCGGAAAACAGTCCAGTTTAATAGCAAACGAACTCGAAAAATTCCGAAATTTCACAGGCAGAAAGTAGACAAAATTTCACCCAAAATCAAAAAAAGAATCACCTGAAAAGACCTTGTAACGAAGGAGAACGAGCCTTCTGAAGTTGACAGAAAAACTGGTTATCCGAGAACAAGTGCGATTTGATGAACGAATTGTTGAACGATCAAAACCCCTGAAATCTGATACCAATTTGATGTGGTATCACACAAGCTCTGATACCAATTTGATGTGGTATCACACAAGCTCTGATACCAATTTTATTTATGAATCAAATAAAAGTCAAACACATTTAAACAAATCTTAGTGGATACAAATACAATCAATCACATTCAAACAAAACTTTTTGAATCAAAAGAAAGTCAAACACATTCAAACAAAAGTTTTTGAATCAAATAAAAGTCAAATACATTAAAACAAAGCTTTTTGAATCAAATGAAAGTCAAACACATTCAAAAAAAGTTTTTGAATCAAATGAAAGTCAAACGCATTCAAACAAAGCTTTTTGAATCAAATGAAAGTCAAATATATTCAAACAAAGCTTTTTGAATCTATTGAATGTCAAACACATTCAAACAAAGCTTTTTGAATCAAATGAGAGTCAAACACATTCAAATATATGTTTTTGAATCGAAATAAACTCAAAAAATTCAAACAAAGCTTTTTGAATCAAACGAAAGTTAAACACATTCAAACAAAGTTTTTTGAATCAAATGAAAGTCAAACATAATCAAACAAAGCTTTATGAATCAAATAAAAGTCAAACACATTCAAACAAATCTTAGTGGATCCAAATATAGTCAATCACATTCAAACAAAACTTTTTGAATCAAAAGAAAGTCAAACACATTCAAACAAAAGTTTTTGAATCAAATGAAAGTCAAAAACATTAAAACAAAGCTTTTTGAATCAAATGAAAGTCAAATACATTCGAACAAAGCTTTTTGAATCTAATGAAAGTTAAACACATTCAAACAATTCTTTTTGAATTGAAATAAAGTAAAACAAATTCAAATTAAGCTTTTTGAATCAAAAGAAAGTTAAACACATTCAAACAAGTTTTTGAATCAAATGAAAGTCAAACACATTAAAACAAATCTTTCAAAATCAAATGAAAGTTAAACACATTCAAACAAAGCTTTTTGTATGTAATGAAAGTCAAACACATTCAAACAAAGCTTTTTGAATCAAATGAAAGTCAAACACGTTCAAACAATGCTTTATGAATCTAATGAAAGTCAAACAAATTCAAACAAATCTTTTTGGATCGAAATACAGTCAAACATATTTAAACAAAACTTTTTGAATAAAAAGAAAGTCAAACACTTTCAAATAAAAGTTTTTGAATCAAATGAAAGTCAAACACATTCAAACAAAGCTTTGTGAATCAAATGAAAATCAAATACATTCAAAAACGCTTTGTGAATCTAATGATTGTTAAACACATTCAAACAAAGCTTTTTGAATCGAAATAAAGTAAAACAAAATCAAATTAAGCTTTTTGAATCAAAAGAACTTTAAACACACATTCAAACAAGCTTTTTGAATCAAATGAAAGTCACAATGCATTATGAATCTAATGAAAGTCAAACACATTCAAACAAATCTTTTTGGATCGAAATACAGTCAAACATATTTAAACAAAACTTTTTGAATAAAAAGAAAGTCAACACATTCAAATAAAAGTTTTTAAATCAAATGAAATTCAAACACATTCAAACAAAGCTTTTTGAATTAAATGAAAGTCAAATACATTCCAACAAAGCTTTTTGAATCTAAATGAAAGTCAAACACATTCAAACAATTCTTTTTGGATCGAATGAAAGTCAAATACATTCAAACAAAGCCTTTTGAATCTAATGAAAGTCAAACACATTTAAACCATTCTTTTTAAAATCGAAATAAAGTAAAACAAATTCAAACAAAGCTTTTTGAATCAAAAGAGTGTCAAACACATTCAAATAATCTTTTTGAATCAAATTAAAGTCAAACACATTAAAACAAATCTTTAAAAATCAAATGAAATTTAAACACATTCAAACATAGCTTTTTGAATCAAATGAAAATCAAACACATTCAAACAAAGATTTTTGAATCAAATGAATGTCAAACTCGTTCAAACAAAGCTCTTTGAATCAAATGAAAGTCAAACACATTCAAACAAAAGTTTTTGAATCAAATGAAAGTCAAACGCATTCAAACAAAGCTTTTTGAATCAAATGAAAGTCAAATACATTCAAACAAAGCTTTTTGAATCTATTGAATGTCAAACACATTCAAACAAAGCTTTTTGAATCAAATGAGAGTCAAACACATTCAAATATATGTTTTTGAATCGAAATAAACTCAAACACATTCAAACAAAGCTTCTTGAATCAAACGAAAGTTAAACACATTCAAACAGAGCTTTTTTAATCAAATGAAAGTCAAACATAATCAAACAAAGCTTTATGAATCAAATAAAAGTAAAACACATTCAAACAAATCTTAGTGGATCCAAATACAGTCAATCACATTCAAACAAAACTTTTTGAATCAAAAGAAAGTCAAACACATTCAAAAAAGTTTTTGAATCAAATGAATGTCAAATACATTAAAACAAAGCTTTTTGAATCAAATGAAAGTCAAACACATTCAAACAAAAGTTTTTGAATCAAATGAAAGTCAAACGCATTCAAACAAAGCTTTTTGAATCAAATGAAAGTCAAATATATTCAAACAAAGCTTTTTGAATCTATTGAATGTCAAACACATTCAAACAAAGCTTTTTGAATCAAATGAGAGTCAAACACATTCAAATATATGTTTTTGAATCGAAATAAACTCAAAAACATTCAAACAAAGCTTCTTGAATCAAACGAAAGTTAAACACATTCAAACAAAGTTTTTTGAATCAAATGAAAGTCAAACATAATCAAACAAAGCTTTATGAATCAAATAAAAGTCAAACACATTCAAACAAATCTTAGTGGATCCAAATATAGTCAATCACATTCAAACAAAACTTTTTGAATCAAAAGAAAGTCAAACACATTCAAACAAAAGTTTTTGAATCAAATGAAAGTCAAAAACATTAAAACAAAGCTTTTTGAATCAAATGAAAGTCAAGTACATTCAAACAAAGCTTTTTGAATCTAATGAAAGTTAAACACATTCAAACAATTTTTTTTTAATTGAAATAAAGTAAAACAAATTCAAATTAAGCTTTTTGAATCAAAAGAAAGTTAAACACATTCAAACAAGTTTTTGAATCAAATGAAAGTCAAACACATTAAAACAAATCTTTCAAAATCAAATGAAAGTTAAACACCTTCAAACAAAGCTTTTTGAATGTAATGAAAGTCAAACACATTCAAACAAAGCTTTTTGAATCAAATGAAATTCAAACACGTTCAAACAATGCTTTATGAATCTAATGAAAGTCAAACAAATTCAAACAAATCTTTTTGGATCGAAATACAGTCAAACATATTTAAACAAAACTTTTTGAATAAAAAGAAAGTCAAACACATTCAAATAAAAGTATTTGAATCAAATGAAAGTCAAACACATTCAAACAAAGCTTTGTGAATCAAATGAAAGTCAAATATATTCAAACAACGCTTTTTGAATCTAATGATTGTCAAACACATTCAAACAAAGCTTTTTGAATCGAAATAAAGTAAAACAAAATCAAATTATGCTTTTTGAATCACAAGAACTTTAAACACATTCAAACAAGCTTTTTGAATCAAATGAAAGTCCCAATGCATTATGAATCTAATGAAAGTCAAACACATTCAAACAAATCTTTTTGGATAAAAAAACAGTCAAACATATTTAAACAAAACTTTTTGAATAAAAAGAAAGTCAAACACATTCAAATAAAACTTTTTAAATCAAATGAAATTCAAACACAATCAAACAAAGCTTTTTGAATTAAATGAAAGTCAAATACATTCCAACAAAGCTTTTTGAATCTAATGAAAGTCAAACACATTCAAACAATTCTCTTTGGATCGAATGAAAGTCAAATACATTCAAACAAAGCCTTTTGAATCTAATGAAAGTCAAACACATTTGAACCATTCTTTTTGAATCGAAATAAAGTAAAACAAATTCAAACAAAGCTTTTTGAATCAAAAAGTGTCAAACACATTCAAATAAGCTTTTTGAATCAAATTAAAGTCAAACACATTAAAACAAATCTTTAAAAATCAAATGAAATTTAAACACATTCAAACATAGCTTTTTGAATCAAATGAAAATCAAACACATTCAAACAAGATTTTTGAATCAAATGAATGTCAAACTCGTTCAAACAAAGCTCTTTGAATCAAATGAAAGTCAAACACATTCAAACAAAAGTTTTTGAATCAAATGAAAGTCAAACGCATTCAAACAAAGCTTTTTGAATCAAATGAAAGTCAAATACATTCAAACAAAGCTTTTTGAATCTATTGAATGTCAAACACATTCAAACAAAGCTTTTTGAATCAAATGAGAGTCAAACACATTCAAATATATGTTTTTGAATCGAAATAAACTCAAACACATTCAAACAAAGCTTCTTGAATCAAACGAAAGTTAAACACATTCAAATAGAGCTTTTTTAATCAAATGAAAGTCAAACATAATCAAACAAAGCTTTATAAATCAAATAAAAGTCAAACACATTCAAACAAATCTTAGTGGATCCAAATACAGTGAAACACGTTCAAACAAAATTTTTAGAATCAAAAGAAAGTCAAACACATTCAAACAAAAGTTTTTGAATCGAATGAAAGTCAAACACATTCAAACAAAGCTTTTTGATTGAAATGAAAGTCAAATACATTCAAACAAAGCTTTTTGAATCTAATGAATGTCAAACACATTCAAACAAAGCTTTTTGAATCAAATGAGAGTCAAACACATTCAAATATATGTTTTTGAATCGAAATAAACTCAAACACATTCAAACAAAGCTTCTTGAATCAAACGAAAGTTAAACACATTCAAATAGAGCTTTTTTAATCAAATGAAAGTCAAACATAATCAAACAAAGCTTTATAAATCAAATAAAAGTCAAACACATTCAAACAAATCTTAGTGGATCCAAATACAGTCAATCACATTCAAACAAAACTTTTTGAATCAAAAGAAAGTCCAATACATTCAAACAAAAGTTTTTGAATCAAATGAAAGTCAAAAACATTAAAACAAAGCTTTTTGAATCAAATGAAAGTCAAATACATTCAAACAAAGCTTTTTGAATCTAATGAAAGTTAAACACATTCAAACAATTCTTTTTTAATTGAAATAAAGTAAAACAAATTCAAATTAAGCTTTTTGAACCAAAAGAAAGTTAAACACATTCAAACAAGTTTTTGAATCAAATGAAAGTCAAACATGTTTAGGGTGAAAATACCCTAAGACACGTGGCCCAATAAAGGCTTGACACATGTCAATCTTTAAACGGTCTGCAAAGGCCCAATCCCTTTGCGACACGTGTCCCTTATACCCTAATTGAGGTACAGTTCTCCCTTACTATAAATAGTAAGGGTAGACCTCATTTATGAGCAGGACACATTAATTGCAACCACACAAAAAAACCAAACAAAGCCCAAACCTACTGAAACGCTCTCGAACCGAGAAGCTTTTATTGTTCTTATTCCACTTCGAAAAGATACTAACTTAATCTTCGGAGGCGGAACTCCCACCCCCATCCGGAGTCTCCGTTACTTGTGCAGGTACAGGCGTAAGAAGGAAGTCTGCTAGGTGCAGGTACAGGCGTAAGAAGGAAGTCTGCTAGGAAATTGTAACTCTCCCGAAGGACATAAAAGACCCCCAAACATCTGGCGTCGTCTGTGGGGAGAGTACTTTCTAGATGACATCTGAGCCTATACTACCTGGTAAAGGCAATCTGCCTACTGGGGAGGTTGAGGTCCATTCGGACCAAGATACAGCCGATAACTATGACTTGGAAGCCTACACTGCTGCGGATGGCTCTTTAAGGACCAAGAACACCCGTTCCAAAGATAAGAGAGAACGGGAAGGGAACCAGGCGGCTCCTAGCAAGGCAACTAGGGGGCCGCTTGGGTTAACCTCTACCGCTGGAGACTCCCCAGTCTCCAGAGATGAGCTCATGAATATGATGATGAGCTTCAAAGGAGAGATCAAAGGCCTTCTGGACTATACAGCCGACCCCCGTAAGGGTCAGGCGGAAGAAAGGCGTCACGGTAAAAAGACAGCCAAAACAGTAAAGGGTAGAGCGTCTACCCCGCATCCGAAGTCAAACATGCCGGCTAGGCTCTTTGATTTCTCAAAGATGCACACTCCTACAGATGGAGTCAGAAAGCTCGTCCGGCACATTCAGCCGGATGGAACCAAGAAAGTCTATTCTGACGCCCGGACGCTCATCCAAGATAAAAAGACTCAGCGATCCGAGTCGGCATCAACATCGACCTTTCGAGACAGCTTCAATGCCACCTCAGGAAGGCACTCGAGAACAAACAATGACAGCCGGACGAGCGAGGTTTCCGCTCGATCCGGCCCCCATATGATCCAACCGGCAGTGCATGGAACACCGTATACGCCCTTTGGATCCCCCTATGCACAGGCAGGTATTTTCGGGGGCAGCATCAGCCGCCCGTCCAGCCTATGGACTGACAGCTCTGGCTGCTCAACCTTGGGGAACAGCCAACGGCGTTCTCCAGAGAAATCACCGAGATGACCCAGCCGTCTAAAATCAAAAACGTGTTGGTAGGCGCCTACGACGGTACCACCAACCCGGAAGATCACCTTATGGCATACACCAACCTGATGTATTTGCAGGGTTTGGATGACGCCGCATGGTGCCGGTGCTTCCCGGCTACGTTGAAAGGGATTGCTCAACGTTGGTTTGGTAACCTCCAGCCGGATGCATCAATAATTTCAGGACCTTGGCCTACTGGTTTACGTCCAACTTTTCTATGAACATCCCTGCCAAGAAAACAAGCCTTGATCTAGGGGCAATACAACAGGGAGACAAAGAGGGGCTCCGGTCATATGTCAGGCGGTTTAACCTGATGAGGATCCAAATCCATGGATTGTCTGATGACGTTGCCTATACTGATTTCTTCAAAGGCTTAAAAGATGGATCAACTTTTAAGTTTGACTTGGTTAGGAAGAGGGTCTCCACTCTTCACGAGGCGCTCATGAAGGCGGAGGCCTACATTCAGGCAGTGGAATTGTGTGCTGTTAAACTTCCAACGGATTACAAAAGATCCGATAAGAAAGAGAGTCGGCCTACCCAGTCGGCCAAAAAGGAAGACAAAAGAAAGGGGGTATGGGCGGCAGACTCATCCGGACAACCTTTCCAGAAAAGGAAGAGGTCGGATCCGTATGTGCCAAAGTACGAGTTCAACAAAGACTGTGCCTCCATTCTCAACGTAGTAAAGGACCGGTTGAATCTTGAAAAACCGTCTCCTATGAAGAGTCCTCTAAGCGCCCGGGATAAGAGCAAATATTGTCTTTTTCACGAGGAAATTGGCCACGACACTGAGGGTTGCTTTAGCCTCAGGCGGCTCTTCGACCGGCTCGCTGATGAGGGGGCTCTCAAATCTTATCTTTCCAAGTCAAGGGGTACTCCTAAACAAGCAAGAGGACCACCCCCAAAGAAGACGGCTACTCAATCGGATACGGATGAGGAAACCATCCTGACCATAGCCGGTGGATTTGCGGGAGGTGGGCCTACCATCCGGGCACAAAAGACAACATTCGGAAACTGGTCAACTCAGTGGATGAGGGCCAGTCGTCTGAATATTCATTTCCGGAAGTTAACATCTCCGAGAGAGATAGGGGCGAGGTCAGGCGGCCTCATGATGACCCCATAGTCATCGAGTGCAAAATCGCCAATCAAAGAGTTGGCCGGATCTTGATTGATACCGGGAGCTCATCCGACCTCATCAGCTACCGGTGCTTGGAGAAACTCAAGTATAAGCCCAGTAGCATGCTTCCGGCCTCATACCCTCTTGTAGGTTTTGGGGGAGGAGTAATACATCCGGTGGGCATGATTGATCTACCCATCCGGTTCGGAGAGAAGGGTAAGGGCCGGCATATGGTTGTCAAGTTTCTTGTTGTAAAGAGCTGACTGCCTACAATCTGATTATTGGCCGTCCAACCCTTAACCTCTCAAAGGCAGTCATCATCCCATCTCTAATGTTGATAAAGTTTGAAAGGGATGATGGCACAGTCGGTTCCTTGAGTGGGAACCAAAAGATGGCGAGAGAGTGTTACCTCTCGGACATCAAACCAACGCTTGACACAGGCGGTCAAGAGAAAGAAATTGTTGAACTTGACGACTGTGATCAAAGCTTACCGGCTACAAAGCCAGCCGGTAAAAAGAGGAAGGCGGACCAACTGGCGCCTGTGAAGGAGAAACAATAGCAATCACTGTCCGGGGAGAGGACAAACGTCCTTCGCCCTCAGCCGGCTGGAGAAATAATTGATGTTGTCCTTGAAGACAGCCGGCCAGACAGAACCGTCAAGGTTGGAACGGCTGCGTTTGAAAGTTTGGGATCAGATTTGCTCCTTTTGCTGAAGGAGTTCAAAGATGTGTTTGCCTTTGAAGTAGAAGAGATGCCGGGTGTAAGTCCGGATCTTGCTGTACATAGACTCGCTGTGGATCCTAAGAAGAAGCCGGTCAGGCAAAAGAAACGGAACCATGGCGAGGAAAGGTCCCAGGCGGCAGCAACCGAGGTCAAGAAACTCTTGGATGCTGGATTCATCCGGCAATGTTACTACCCGGATTGGGTAGCCAATGTCGTCCTTGTGAAAAAGCCGAATGGAACCTGGCGAATGTGTGTAGATTACACGGACCTCAACAGGGCTTGTCCAAAGGATAGCTACCCGCTTCCAAAGATAGATCATTTGGTAGACTCTACAGCCGGCCATGCCCTGATGAGTTTCATGGACGCCTATTCCGGCTTCCATCAGATACCCTTGTGGAAGAAAGACCAAGAGAAGACGGCTTTCGTCACAGATCAAGGGCTATATTGCTACACGGTGATGCCGTTTGGGTTGAAGAATGCGCCTGCTACTTTCCAGCGAATGATGAACTCGGTCTTTTATGATCAGATTGGAAGGAACGTGGAGGTGTACATTGATGATATGATTGTCAAATCAAAGCTGCAGGCGAATCATCTCTAGCGACTCCGAGAAACTCTCACCACCTCAGACGGCATAAAGTAATGTTAAATCCAAAAAAATGCGTCTTTGGAGTTGAGTCCGGGAAGTTTCTTGGATTTTTGATTGATCAGAGGGGCATAGAGGCCAATCCGGACAAAATACAAGCGGTGATTGATGTGGATCAAGAGGGAAATTCTTTTGAAGAGCCAATCATATTGGTTTTAAGGCCAATAGGGTTCGAGCTTGGAGTAAAGAATCAAGAATGGTTAACATGCGCAGCCATTGAAGAAAAAGTCAAGGACCAGTTAGGTTCCAACGACAGCAGCGGCGGCGACGCGCTGATCTGGGTGCCACGCGCCGGCTCCCTAGCTCCGGCCTGAGTCCAGCTACACGTTGGTGGGGCGCGTGTCGATGATGGCAGCGCGTGAGACGGTGGTTCGGCGGCAGTACGAAAAGAAAGATTTTCCTAACTTAGTTTTTTCTAGAGTTTTTGCTTGCAAGTTTTTACCTTTCACTTGAAAGGGTTTTTCTTGGTTTAAGCAATTAGGAATCTTCTTAATTTCTGTTATTTTAGTTTAAAATAATTTCTAAGTCAATTAGGAATTGTTTTAAGAAGTTTTAGTTTAATTAGAACTAGTCTTATTACTAGTTTCCTAGTTCCATTAGAATTGGTTTTCCTATTCTATCTAGGATACTTGGGGATCAAGGCTAGGGTTTTTTTCCTAGTTCGAATAGACTTAGGAATAGTTAGTTTAGTCTATAAATAAGGGATTTTTCGTGGCTTTGTATACACAACCAAAACCAGAAAATTCAATACAAGTTTATTGTTTGTTTTGCTTAATTGCTTACAAATTCTTTTGCTAGTTTTCAATTCAAGGAGTTGTTTTGATAATTAGAACGTTCAATTCTTAGTTCTAGGAGTAGTCTAAGTTTTGTTCATCAAAGTACTTAGTTCCAGGAGTGGTCTAGGTAATTTGAGAGGCGTTGAATTCGTTCCAGGAGTGGTCGTTTTCAAAGTCATATCCGGTTCGTTATTCTTAAGTTGTTCGATTTTCTTAGGAAATTCGAAGGGCTTGTGTTACTTGTGTGATTTTAGATTCTTTATTAAGTTAAGGGGTTTAAATCCACATCAAATTGGTATCAGATTTCAGGGGTTTTTGATCGTTCAACAATTCGTTCATCAAATCGCACTTGTTCTCGGATAACCAGTTTTTCTGTCAACTTCAGAAGGCTCGTTCTCCTTCGTTACAAGGTCTTTTCAGGTGATTCTTTTTTTGATTTTGGGTGAAAGTTTGTCTAATTTGTGCCTGTGAAATTTCGGAATTTTTCGAGTTCGTTTGCTATTAAACTGGACTGTTTTCCGAAACTGTGTCAGTTTTGGCCCGATTTAATACTTACTGCTCGTTGTGTGCGATTTTGTTCCAAGTTGTGTTGCGATTTTTGTGGGATATACCTGTGTGGATAAGGGTTCTTTTAAGTCTTTTTTTTGTCTTATAATTATGGAGGAAGCTTTGAGCAAACTCATGGATGAATTTGCAAGATTGCAAGATAATACGGAGGCACGTTTTAATGCTTTTTCACAATTATTGCTTGATAAAAAGAAAAAGAAGAAAAAACGGCATGATAGTGATAGTGATGCTTCTAGTAGTGATGATGACACTCATAATAAGAATAAGATCGATGATAAAGGTATCAAGCTTGATGATTTTACGGGTCTAGGAAGCCCCGAAGATTTTCTTGAGTGGGCGAGACACTTGGAGAAAATTTCAGATTATAAAGGTTTTGATGATTCTCAACGTTTCAAAATTGCTTATATACGACTCACTAAGAATGCGGGAATTTGGTTCGATAATTTAAAGACTCGACGTGCTAGAGCAGGAAAGGATAAGATCAAGACATGGACAGTTTTGAAGAAGAAGATGCGTTCTAAATACCTTCCACATGATTTCGAACAAAATTCTATATGTGAAACTCACTATGTTGACACAAGATACTAAGAGTGTTAATGAATATATTGCTGAATTTGATAAACTAACCTCTCTTTGTGATTTGGAGGAGAAAGAACCATTGCGGATTGCTCGATTCCTTAAGGGTCTTAATCGACCTATTGCTAAGAAGATTGAATTGAGTACTTATGAGTCATTCAATGATGTGTGCAAACTAGCTTTAAAAATTGAAAGTCATTGGCTCGAAGATAAGAAGAGCACAAGTACAAAGAGTTTTGGTACCAAGTTCTCACAAGAGACCAAAACAAGCAAAACTTTCAAGCCTTTTAAACCGAGTTCCTACGAGTCTAAGGGAGAAAGCTCAACAAGTGGAGAAAAGAAATTTGTTAAGATATCTAAAGAAGAGTTCGAATCCGAATTAGGTGTTTCAAATGTCAAGGAAAGGGACATAGGTCGGATCAATGTCCTTCCAAGAAAGCTCT